>NW_007737175.1:5000-54603 GCF_000696425.1 Galeopterus variegatus
TGAATTTCAAGCAGCTGAGCATTGCCCCAAAACTATTACCCAATTCTTCAAACTTTAAGAAGGGATTAAGATTCCTTACAAATGGTGCAGTTTTCTAGTGAGTTTTAAAAACATAAATGAGGAAGTAGCTGTAACTGTCTCTCAGTGAAAGGAATACCTAAGAAGTATGTCTGCTCTTAAGCAGCCTATCCCAAACCCGTTATGGGATTTTAAGTTATCCTCTGCCTCTTCCCTCATTCCTTCATCTCCTTTTCTTTCCTCCACTCCACTTCTTCCCCTTCCCCTTCCAGGTCTCCATTTTCCAGCCTCATTTTAGGTAGCTAGTCCATTGGACTTTAATAAGCAATTTCCACTACCTGGTCATAACCCTGTCTTTTTCTAAATTCACTTGAATATATCTCTAGAACTAGACCATTCTAATTCCAAATATTATCCCAGAGTATTGGGTCTGATATGTCCAGCACTATTTTTTTAAAATGAGGAATAAAAAAATATATAAAATAAACATCGGTTACAATTGAATCTATTTTAAAACACCATAAATGTTTAATTTTTGTAAAGAAAAGTAAGAACAGTTGAAATCTTTGTTATGTCATATATATAATTAAGGAAAAGTCTTATCTCATTATACCAATTTATTAAACTAAACATCAGGTAGAAATAACAATAGCCATTTGAAGAAATATTTGTAGAGATACAAGTAATTTTTAGCCAATAATTTTTTTTCACACATCAGCATTTAAATTACATTTTATAAAATTTTTTAAATACATTTTAATTTTATATTTTGCACCCAAAATATTACTGATTGAAGTTTCAAGTCAGAGGCATGATGCTTATTTGCATAAATTAAATGTTAAGTATAAAAACTAGTTTTAAAAATCTAGAAACAAAAATGTCCTGTTAATGGATATCACAGTAAAAATAAGTTAGATGTTCTTCCTCATATGGCCTACACATATACATATGAGGCTATCTCACAGATCAATACGTATGTAAACAGGATACCAGATCCCAAGTCAATTAGAACATCAGATTGAAAATTCTCTATTCTACAATTAAAGTGGAGTCTTAAAAGGAAAAACAGTTCATTTCCAATTAAATCAACTAAGTTCAAGTTAGTTAGTTACTACGGTGTCCCATTTCTAAAATAGTAGCTTTTGTTGGCACGCTTTAGGAAGTAAATATTTACCCAGAGAAATGTAATTTTCTTTTTGTTTATTTAGAAACTGCATGAGCTAGTTTCTGCTTGCTAACTTTCTTTTTACCAGTTAAAGTAGTAGAGAGATTTCTCATTTTCTTCATTTTGATATTAGAATTGCAATCAAACTTGCATATTTGAAAGGGAAGGACAACATTTTGTTTCCTTTGTTAATTAGCAACTTTCTTACTTTCACTATGCCTTTTTTAGTTAAAAAATAAACCTTTCTATAACTTACTTGCTTATTTCCAAACCTATTCTGAATAACATCTGCTGATGAGAAGTATGTAAAATCTTTCATGCCAGTAAATGTGATAACTAATAATTTCATCATGATTGCTATGACTACGATTTACTTATTCTTAATTTATTTTATAATGAACTGCTTCAGTAAAATGACAAATGATTCCGTTAGTTTAGAAACTAAAATGTCAATTTACATGTGGTCTTTTGTGACTAATTTGCTGAGTTGAGGTTTTTGTTTTCGTTATGATAATAATATTTGGCTATGCTCTGTGAACAAAATTTATGAGGTCTTAAATATTAATATCTTTTGATTTACTAAAACAAGGTAATTTTCAGCTTTAAAAATGTTAGCAGTTTCCCTTTCAGTGTCTTGAATATACAAGTTTTAGGCACAAACTTCTGAAACATTGTCATCAAAAAATAATGCTCACTTTGTTCCCTGGGAATCAAAACAATTCTTTTTTCACTAATGACTGCAAATATCAGCTCATTTCTAACACAGTTTCCAATGGCAAACATTACTCAGTTGTCAGTAAAAGAAAAGGGATTACATCAGCATTCAGGGGGAAAAAAATGTTCTGTTTCTTCTTACTCCATAGTCTATGTTCAATCAGCCTGGAGCTAATGGAAGCCCTCCAGTGCTGAGAAATAAACAAACACAGTTGGGCAAATAGTCCAAAATCAAATCTAGTATATAAGGTGGACAATACATAGTTAGTTCCATTACCGAAACCTCCCTTGGGAGCTGGAGCAGCTTCAGAGCCCTTCTCATTACACAGCAGCACCATCTGTAGCCAGCCTGAACCTGATTTGGGAATGTATAAAGTACACGAAAAAAATAGACTCAGAATCAAGAGCCGGAGAATCCTATTTCAAGTTTAAATTTTGCTTGTGAAAGATCATTTGGTTTCAGACTCAGCAAACAGTGGGCCTCATCACTCACAATGAGGGACGCATGTAGCAAGGATTACTTCAGATCAGGGAGATTGAAGGTAATTGCTACTTTCCACGGGGATATATCTAGCTCGAGTATAGCTCAAGAGAGTTACAGCATGGTCCCATTAGCTACAGAGCTTCTATTCTACTTCAAATGCCAAGCACCCTTTCCTTGTGGCATTTGTTTAACTGTTGTTGCTGTTGTTATAACTGTGTATTGTTTAATTCTAAATTGTAAATGCAAAAGAAGCCAATGTCATCGCCATCCTTAAAATCCATAGACACGTTGTGTATGTGTGTGAAAAAAAGATGGTCTGGCTCAAAAATGGAGCAAAATAAACCACCAATAGGTATGAACAGGAAGTGATGATGTTGATTGCATCTGCCAGGGGGATAAAAAACAGGGACATTATTACCAATATTGAAATATGTTGCGAGATTATATGCAGTACTTGGATATTTTCACCCAAGACAAGCCACCTTCCAGCAGACCAAAGTTTCTTTATCAACATTACCTATTGTCCTTTTTATTCTCTTTCCACCTCTATTCCCCAACCAACCCCCACATTCTTCCATATCAAAATGTCTCAGGAAATCTGATTTTCTTTCTCTGTTTGGATCACATTCATACAGAACTGCAAATGGTTGTGTGTGTCTTTTGAATGTCATGAAAACTACAAATGTGGGTTTGGGCATGTGTGTGTATACAAGAATATATTGTGTGTTTATGTGTTTATATAAATATGTATAATTGAGAGGGAGAGTACTACATATAAAGTATCTAGTATTCGAAGGCAGGGTGGTTATCACATTTACTTGAAGGAGTCAACAAGGCACTCTAGCAATGTCTGCTTCCTGCCCAAGCACAGGCTGTCCTCCACGTAATCTAAACCCCAAAAGTAGTAACTAGCCCCCAACCTAGGAAAACCCACACTTCACAAACTGTATCTCCCTCCTCCCTTCCAACACCACAGGTGGAAATCATTCCTTATCAGGAAGCCCCTACTCCACACTCACCTGCCCCTGAGGTGGTTCCAATCCTTCCAAACTCCAGATCATTTCAGTGACTCCACGTGGCTGTATGGGCATTGATTGGGCTCCCTTCTGATTTGGTAGGTGATAAGGACCTCAACCATGACCTGACAGTATCCCTAGGTGGCATCCTAATACCCTGTAGTAATAAGCTGAATCTCAGACACTATCATACAAATATTTACATAGTTTTTTCTGACCCATACTTGTACTCAGAGATATATCATTTTGCTATAAGCAAAATGTTTGAAGTGGGCAAAGTTATTGTTACAGACCTTGGCCTTGGCTGAGGGAAGTCAACAACCCTTCAGAACACTTAATGAGCTCCATTCATTTCTGTTCTGATCCTCAAGACTTGATTGATAAACCTCCTTCATCCTAGATTTTGTTGCTGACTTTTTTTTTTAATGGTTATTTGCAATCTGAACTCTGGAGTAAAGCAGATCTGGAATCAAATCTTGCTTCTAGAATTTTTTGGTTGTGGATTTGTATAAATAACTTAATTTCTCTAAATCTCAACTAAAAAATGAGGATAATAATAGCACTTACATCATAAGATTATTGTGAATATTGAATGAGTTAATTTATGTAAAGATCTTTTGTCAAGTTAGTACTCGATGGATACCAACAATCATTATTTTACTTAATAACAATAATAATCTAAATCTGCATTGCAATTTTTTCCAAGCTTAAGATTTTGTCCATTAGTTTCTGGTCCTGGATCATATCCACCCCGTTCTGATAACTCTTGTCATAATACTCAAAACAATGTATCTGAGTATCTTCTCACCAAAAGACAATAGCAACCATTTACTGAATAGTTCCTACTGCCAAATACTGGGCTAAGTACAGTATAGACAAACTACATTTAATCCTTATAACAAATATACAGTGTATGCATTACCATTTTTACTATTTTATAAAAGAAAACTAAGGTTCAGAAAGGTTAAGTGATATGTCCAGATCCCAGGAAGTAAATGGCAATATTAGGACTGAAACTTATCTTTCTGTGGCAAAGATCACCGTAAGTAAGTACACCCATACCCATTTCATCTTCCCCTGGACACATAGCCTATATTTTCCAGCCTTCCTTGCTGGGAAGACGTCTCCGTGTCACTGGATTCTAGCCAATGGAATATGAGTGAAAATGACATGCACATCTTAAATGCCTGGCCTTTTAAAACCTCCCATTTAAAATCCCCTAGGTTCCCTCTCCCCCTTCTACCAGCTGGATGTCAATGCCACATAGTGAAAAATGGCAATTTTCATCAACCTGAATCCCTGAATAACTGCATGGAGTAAAGCACGTCCTCTCACCGACTCACTTTGCCTGACCTGGAATTAACTAATTTGGTCTGTGTTTGAGACATATATGTTGTAGTCATTTAAAAAAAAAAATCACAGTCTGATATTACTTTAACTAATACAGTATCCAACTCCAAAGTATTTTATCTCTATTACTATATTCTACTGGCATAAGAACTAGCCAGAAAAAAGTCACAATTTGCAGAGTCACAAAGGGACTGTTGAAATTTTTCACAGGCATGTTGCCATGACTTTGGAATAAAGGTATCCAAGCTTTCAATTAATTATTTCAGAGTATTATAAAATGAAGCCCGTTAACTACAGAAATATAAATTATAAATTTTGAGTTTGTTACCTTTAATATTTTCCAATTATTCAAAATAGCATAAAAATGAAATAGGCAGGATAGCTCTAATCATGGGATTCAATCCCTTAAGAATTGCTTTATATAAGTTTCTTAAAAACTGGCCTCTGTATCCACAATTTTGTACTTGAACACAACTGACATATTTTGAACTGTTATTCTACATAAAGAGTCAATTACATTTTTAAAAAGTAATGCCCTGCCAAAACCCTCTTGCATGTTGGGGGTCATTAGGTATGAAAATTTCTTAAAATATTGCTTTCTTTAACACATTGACTAGCAACAATCTTGACAAACAACTAATACTTTTATTTCATAATTTATCCAGCACTTTTGGAAATATACATCTTAATTTATATATGTCCAAATTCAAGTTTCAGTGTCATGAAGAGAAATTAGTATAATGCATGGTCAAGGTAAAAAGTTTTAAAATCGGACAGTTTATCTTTATGTCTGGTCTTCCATATTTGCAAGCCACATGACTTTGAGAGACTCACTTAAAATCTCCTGGCTTCATTTTCCTCATTTATAAAGTAGGGACAATAATTATATCTCCCTCAAAGACTGGATATTGGGAATAAAAGTTCATGCAGGAAAAGCAGATCAACTGACACATAAGTGCTCAATAAATACTAGCTTTTAAAATACTATAATAGTAATTAGCCCTAAAAATTTTCAGAAATATTTTATTTTAAATAACCCTTACATTATAAATACTGTGCAATATTAGACATTTAGATGGAAAAAGTGTGAATGATTATATTAGTACCCGCTATGTCTTAGTAAGAAGACATATTGTGAATGAAAATTGGGTTTTATAGAAACTTCCAAAAGATTTGGAGTTTTTATTTCAGATTCCAGGAAGCAGATATTTAATGTCTAATATTCAAATGACAGGAAAGAAATTTTTCATTTGGGGTCAAAAGCTTTCTCCTTTTGTTAATGTAATGATGTCAAAAGATTGCAGAACCCCTTTCTTCTAACTTAATCTGATCCCAAATGATGATGAAATAGAATATTCATCAGTCTCTCTTCTCCTCAGGGAAGATGAATTAGAAAATAATGAGTCTCTACTCTTTATTTGGAGACTTATTGGAGATTTTTTCTTGTTTTTTTTTTATTTCCTTATAAGAGCTAAAAAAAAAAAAATTCTGTTCTCTGTCTTCTACTTATCCCAGTACCTACTTGTCTTGCTTTCAGATGTACTATCTGCTTAATTGTTCATCTTTCAGCATCAATTCATGACATTTCTTGAGTTCTGCCTGTATCCAACTTATAGAGTAGAATTTTTTATTTTAGAGTGGAATCAGGGAAATATCAGTAGATTTTATGTGGGAGCTTTCTGATCACAAAGACCCTCCCTACTCATATCACCCCACTGACACATGAAGAAAATTCTTTAAAGAAAGCAAGGCTATATGATTCAGCAGCATTTCTCATTAGGTAATTCTGAACCTCCACTTGAGCCTCTACCCGTCCAATGGTTTCTCAGAGCCTCGGATAACTCTGCCCTTCCCCCACGAAACTCATTCTCATCCCCTCAAAATAGCCCTATTTTCTGTGCTTTTATTTCTGTTCATGGCATTGCCATCTCTTCATTCGCTCTAAATAGAATCTTTAGTCATGTTTGACTCCTTCCTCCCCTTCAAGTTCTAAAACCGGGCACATCTAACTGTGTGTTTTCCTCGTATTCAGCCTCCCATCCTCTATTTCCATGGCTGCTTCCATAGTCCAGCTTCCTTCAGCTGTCGCCGAGGCTAATGCATCAGTTCATATCTGACCTCTTTGTCTCCACTTACTTTCAACCCACCCAACCTCCAACCCATTCTCTAGTCTCTTGTCATAGTTCTCTTTTCTAAAGCATGGATATAGCCCTGATATTCTCCTGATTAAAATTCTAGGATAATTTATTGAGATATTAATCCATGCTTTGTTCTCATTATGTTTTCCTTTCTGCCAAACTAAATTTTTCCAAGCTGTTAGACAGATTTAGGATTTCTTGAACTGGAGAAGTTCCATGCAAAGTAGAGAGGAGAAATTCCTTGCAGAAAATTGCTGTCGCAGCTTTTGTTTTCCACAGCCTGAGCACATTGAAAGGATTATTCTCCAGAGCATGTGAGAGGAGTGTTTCTTTGAGGATTTGAGGTATCAAGCACAACACTGAATACCAGAGGATTCTTCTCTTGCAAGAGCTTTATTTCTTGGGGGAACAGGGAGAGATCGACCTCTAGATGATGCTGGCAGTGGAGTCAGTGGCGGGCTTGTTGTCAGAGGGAACAGGCAGCAGCTTCCTTAGGGCAGAATTTCTATTGCAGGTGGGGTTTTTCAGAAACCGATATAAAATAAATTTTGGTGTACAAGATGTCTATTAGGAATCAGCCCTCATTAAAGAAAGGAAGAGGGAAGAAGCAGGATTGGGTTATGAGAGCAACTTAACTATGGTGCAGGCTAGGCAAAGCATTGGCCAACTCAACACAGGGCTCGGGGGTAAAAACTGCCCATCAGAGCTGTCTTGAATCACAGGCTGCCTTGGGAAGGGTGAAATCTTAGGTATGGAGATTCTCCGTGGCTGAAGCAGACCCTTAAGGAGCTGAGAGCTGTAGGCTGTTTGCTGAGCTCACCCCTTACAGCTGAGCAGCAATTCCTTCTGTGAGGAAGGACTGGGGCAAGGAGCATCTCAGTGTCCACTACAATGTCTATAGGACCATTGCAGTCTGGCCTGACAGACAGCCTTATCACTGTAACCTTATGAGATGAGAGCAACCTTGCTCAAAGACTCTTTCTCCCTCTCGATTAAGGGTCAAGCATAATTAAGTGTAAAGATCTATTGCTGGTAAGAGCAGTGACTGTTCAGTCTCACCGTCTTTGAACATCACAGATAAAAGCAAGTCAAGGAAAAAACCATGGGCACTAAAGCCCAGCCTCAGAGTTAGCTGGCAGCTTGGGAAAACTTGCAGACTCATCAATAACCAAGGTCGGTGCCAACAGAACCGATTCATGGACACACATGAGGATTTCTAAAAATTTTCAAAATTAAATCTGCAAAAATGTTAGGCATCCTGAGGCCAAGCAATCGAAGGTGGAATCACAAAGATGTGAACATCATGCAAGGGCAATTCTAATTTTTGAATTACAGTATTTACATATTTGCAAGTTTGCTTTCCTCACTTGATCATAACTTTCACAAGATTGAAAACATCTCTCATTTGCTAATACAACATTAAATACACATGTCAATGAAGTGAAATAATTTACTTTGTACATTTATATTTACAGTCTCAAATTGCCATTCATAATTTATTAATATATTTAGATTGTATACCTTCTTTCACTTTGCATAGAACCTGAGTACATTGTTTAAAAATAATTTTATTTTTAATAAACATATGCATATATTTAAACTATAAGTTATCTAAAATGTGAATAAATTCTGTGGCATTGCCAATTACCTAGTAAGATCCCTCTTCACCTGAGTGTGTATGGGAGAGGAAGTGAAGGGGGGTTGTTATGTGCTTGTGTGATGTGTATTGTATACGTGAAAAAGAAAGTGAAAGACAGCACATATATAGTTATATAAACGTGAAACCCACTCAAAATAAAAATGCTTTAAAAACCCTTGGTCAGATAAAGTAAAGAGATTAAAAACTTGCAAGTCAATAAATGAATTGTTACTATGTATCAGGTGCTGAGCATACAAAGTGATTAAAGAATGAAAGAACTCCCAGTCATATATAACTGACATTTGTATAGTGCTTTTATTTACATCCTCCATTTGAACAGCTAGGGTATGATTATTACAATCCTCATTTCACATATGAGAAAATTGATATCAGATGCCTAGTTGAAGACAAAAATATGATTTTTGAATCTGTACTAAGTGATGCAACATCCTCTCTTCTATGTCTAACTAGCTGCTGATGCCAAGTTGAAAATATTCTTAAATAGGTATATATAAATAATATTCATTCATCTTTTCATTCGTTCAGTCTATAAGAATTTTGTGAGCCCAAGAATCGAGGGCACCATGTGATAGGGATATAGAGATAAGATAGAATGGGTCTCTGCTCTGATAAAAATTACAGCATATGATCCTGTGGAGGACAGGAAGTTGGGACATCCCAGGATGTGCTCTTAAGCTAAACCTAGCAAAGATCAGTAAGAAAGTTCCTGTGAAGATGTTGTAGGACAGCAGACTCCAGTATGAAGCAAGTGATTGATTATTCCTTATGGAGTATTTGATGGCAAATCTTTACGTGGATAAAAGTTGGAATAAAAGGCATAGGAAGCCACACCTGAAGGATGCTGTGTACAGTACTGAAAAGTTTATTCTGTACACGATAATGGCCATTAAATGATTTTATGCTGAAGAATGAGAATTCTAGAACCAACATCCTCATTGTACAGCAATATGAAAATTGCTTTCACTGAAGCACACTGATAAGAACACAAGGAAATTTAAGCCACAGCAATAGTCAAGGGGAGAAATGTTGTCCACACTAACAATGTGTGAGCAGAGAGAGGCTGGGTGGACAGTTTAGGAATTATTTAAGAGGTTGACTCAACTGGAATTTATGATCAATTTCAAATAAGAAAACGTAGTACGTAGGAGGCAAGGTATTTTTTTTTCTCTGGGATAGAAGAAAAATAAATAAAGATGGATTTATTGGTGGGAGAGTGGGAAGTAGAGCAAGTCCATGTTGGATTTATCTTTCAGTGAGGAAGCTAGATCACCTCCTATGAGGGAGAAAAATGGCTTGGTGTGATGGAGGTTTGGCATAGCCACTAAGGGAGATGGAAAGGAGCATGTAAAAAGATCTCTATCTGGTACTGTCACCCACCTGACGGTCTTTGGCACACACTTGCAGCAGCAGCACAATGCAAGTCAATGTCACTATTCTCCAGTGGCCCTCACCACTGCAATACCTGAGCCAAAACGTGAATGACTATATGGATCCTGCTCTAAGGTGTTGAGGGGCAGTTTGGCAAAAGGATGGGAGTGGAAATGTTATTTCAATAGTTCTGAGCTGGGTACAGCAAAAAGTATGGAGGATTGGAGCTCAGGCTAGAGGTTTTGATGAGCTAGAAGACTGGATATAGCTGGAGAAAAGAGAAGAAGTTCATGTCAAAGAGAACATATTGCAATTTACATTGTCTGGATTTGTACAGTATTTCTGAGCCAGTAGTCTTGTACAGTATTTGATTATGTAGATTATGATTTTAGGCATAGAAAAGACTGTAGAGACCATTTATTCTCTTCTCCTTATTGTACACATGATGAAAGTGCAACCTAGAAATCAGGCAGCCTGCTGGTGCAGACCTGAGAATGAAATACTGATTTTGCCCGGTGGTTTACCTACGTCAAATATAGTTAATTTTAACAAAGATTTGTTAAATAGTTGCTAAATGCAAGGCACAGTGATGAGCACTGATTGGTATATAATCCCTGTCCTCAAGGAATTGACCATCAAGTGTCCTATTGAGAATTCATATTACAAACTAAATTAAGTAATTATTAATTTACAGAATTAAGTGACATTCTGAAAACCAGGAATACAAACTACCTCTAAAGTAAGCAAGATCTGTCATCAAAGGGTTGCACAATTACCTTTTCTTGTGGTTTTTATCATTAAATGAACATAATTTTTATGTTCAGGTTCCTTGATTTACAGTTTCTATCAATAACAACCCTTGAAAACAAGCAAAGAAAATTGGAAAATTATTTAATGTTTTTACTTTCCAGTCTACAATATTAAACTGTGCTCATTGTTTCCTTAGCTTTTTCTGCTAACTACCAATTTCTGGTCAGACTGGAATTGAAATTGTGTACAAAATGCTTCATTTTTTTTCTCAACAATTATTTTTTATGTTCTTCACCTCTGGTGAGATGACCTCTACCACTGCATCATTTTATAAGAGGCAAGCAGGAGCTTTAAAGGAAGGAAAAAAACCCAAATATTTTATTAAATTAATTTAAAAAGAAATATTTGAACATGAAAATCTGCATAGTATAAATATTTTATACAGGAAATAGCAATAAAAATTAATATTTAGTTATATTATTCATATGTAAGGGGGGAAACCTGCTAACTAATTTGGAAGCCCTGGTTCTTCTCCTAGAACATTCCAAATAGCATATATGGAACAATTTTGCTGTACAACTTGCTTGTATTAACTCTGTTTTACTGTTTTTAAACTATACTAATGATTTTATTTCTCACATATTTTCTTGACCATTCACATACCACAGAGCTATAGTATATAAATAAATTAATACAAAATTCACATAACCACTACAACCAAATTGGAAAGAGCCCAGTATGATAATACATTCTAAAACTTCTCAATGAAATGTGAGACTGAGATATTTACCAGCACATTCATTTTATGTGCATATTGCAATATTTAAATAGGTCAGAGAAGCTCCCCACTACATTGGTACTCTGTGAGAATGAGTTTAGTGTTTAGGAATAGTATAATCCTTTTGGTTTGGCTCTCAAAAAATTACTTAGAATTGTCATAGATGTGTCTTAATAGCCTGAGTAATTTAGTTCAGATTCTCAGCATTTTTGACTCCCACAGAATAAAGTCTCCTCTGTGAGGATCAGCAGATTGAAGTCATTCCTGGGACTGTTACTTTTTTATTTTGTTTTTTAATTTTTTGGTACAAACTTCTTGTGCAGGATCTAGAATTGTTAAAAGTAAGATCCTACAACAGATTGGAATATCTTACTATCCTCATTGTTTTATTGAGCAATCAATCAGCACTGAGCAATTGCTGAAAAATATTTAGCTCCTGAAATGACTTTTAAGTAAGTTTGAATACATCTTTCTCAGAGAATATATAAAATATTCCTTGCATTGGTTTCCATAGTCCTTGCTATCCCTTCAAGAATGAATTTATACAATTGATAAAATAGCACATGATGCATTGAGATAACCATAGAGTGTTTCTAGTTAAAGAAGTATTTAAGCTACATGTAGGCAGTAGTTTAGAGCAGTGGTTTTACAGTGTTGTCCTGAGACCAGCAGCATCAGCATCATCTGGGAGCTTCTTAAAAATGGAAATTCTTGGGCTATACACCAGGCAAACTACATAAAAAACCTTGGGAGTGCGACCCAACAATATATGTTTTAACAAGTCTTCTAGGTAATTGTAATTCAAACTAAAGTTATGTTACTGTCTTGGAATTCACCTCAACAGCAGAGGTCCATTTCTTAGTTCAATAAACATTGCTGTACTCGACAAAACATTTATTAAAGAAACAAATAAATAAAAAAAAGAGTCATAGTCTGCAAGAGAGTCTTCAATAAAGTCTTAGATTCCCACCCAGCAGTAACTAAAAACACCAAACCTGGGTATTGTTAGACAAAGCTCAGACAAGGCATTCTTTTATTAATACTTGACTAGAATTTGCTGCCATTACTCTTAATCACTGATTCACTGTATTAGTTCATTTTCTGTTGCTCGTAAAAGAATGCCTGAAACTGGGTAATTTATAGAGAAAAACGAAATTAATTTCTTACAGTTTCAGAGCCTGAGAAGTCCAGAGTCCAGAAAACACATCTGGTGAGGGTCTTCTTCTGGCGAGAACTCTACAGAATCCCGTGGCAACCAGGGTATCACATGGCGAGAATGGTCTGATCAATAGCCAGCTAACCTGTTCACTTACTCTCCTTTTAGAGCCATCAGAACTACGCTAGCTACTCCATGAGTATATCAATACATTCATGAGGGTACAGTCATCACAATCTAATCACCTATTAAAGGCCCCAACTTTCAATTACCATAATAGGATTTCCTACCCTCTTGACAATGTTACAATGGAAATTAAGTCTCCAACACATGAACTTTTGGGGGGCACATTTGAACTATAGCAGTCGCATAGGACTTTTACACCTTAATTTCTTTTTTTTTGGAGGGGGGGGCTGGCCAGTACTGGGATCTGAACCCTGGACCTTGGTGTTATAACACTACGCTCTAAGCAACTGACTTAACTGGCCAGCCCACCCAATTTCATAATAAGTATAAAGAGCTGTATTTCTCCATTCCTTAACACTTGAATAGGCCTAAGATGCTGGTAAGACATGGACATAATATAGTAATACAGAACACACATCACTCTACCTTGCTTAGTACAGGAAGCCAGAAAGTGATGGTTAGTGACATTGAGCTTTCTGTTCTGTGGAAATAAAAACAGGCACGGGAAAAACCATCTCTGCAGATCATCTGATTAGCTTAAACTACAATATAAGACCTAATATAACTGTTGAAAGTACTTCACAATGGAAAACTAAGATGTAGTTTAAATAAAAGTAAAGGCAATTTATTTTGAGTCTCTATGACATTTAAACTGTGTAAAATTTTCCAGGTAATAGCTTGAACATGCTTCCGCTCACATGTGCCATTTCTGCTGGGCAAAAAAAAAAAAAAAAAAATCAGAAACAAAGAGAGTAGAGTGAGTAATCCTCCTAGTGGGTCCCTCATGCACCCACCTACTGTTTCCTCTCCTTTGGGAGCCATATTGCCAAACTCAGAGAGATGGAGAAAAAAGTTGAATTTATCAAATTAGTTAGCAATATGCCAGCAAGTAGTTATAACAAATAATAAGCTAAAGAGGGAAATTGTCTTACTGATTTTATATATCCTTAATGTAATCCCATCTCTAAAATAATCTCTTAGTCTTTCAAAAAGTGGTGAAGAACACATTATAATTATTTTTATTTGACTTGGTTTTTCTGATTCTTGATCTTACCTGGGGTCATTTGGAAATTTTGTAAAGTTAAAATTGCATATATATTATACATACATGACATCTATGTCATATGTGTATGTATGTGTATATATATAAACACACATACATACACATATACTTAGAAAAGAATAATTCACTAAAAGCACCACTTTCGGGCCGGCCCGGTGGCGCACTGCTACAGTGCGCCGCTTGGGAAGCGCGGCGGCGCTCCCGCCGAGGGTTCGGATCCCACATACAGACCGGCCGCTCACTGGCTGAGCGAGGTGCAGGGAGCAACACCGAGGGTTACGATCCCGTTGCCGGTCCCGGGCCGGTACGGGCGCGACACTTGAGGGTTGCGATCCGTTGCCGGTCATGAAAAAAGACAAAAAGGAAAAAAAAAAAAAAAAAAGCACCACTTTCAAGGAGATATGAGAAAAACTAGTGGGATTTTAATTTTGTCAAAACCTTGTTAGTCATGTTTTGGTTTTGGATTTGCAGTCTGTGGAGTATTTATACTTCTCAAATTTCTTCTGTTCACTTGTGACTCTCAAAACTAATAGAAATCTCCTTTTCCCCTTCAAGTAATACTTGCCTGCTTCTAGGGCTATCAAGGGAATACTTTTTAAAAAATTGTTCAAACCAGCTAGAGCAGTGCACAAATATATACCGAACAGGAATATACTGAAAAGCAGCCGTCAAAATAGCCAAAATAATCTAAAAGCTCATTGTAAAAAATACAGAGAACAAAGTAAAGGGAGTGCCTTAAGGGCTTAGTTTCAATTTCTGCAATAATCCACCATTTCAGATAGAGTTAATTCCCTAGACTGTGTACATATGGATAATTTAATTCCACAGATAATCTCTAATATTTGTTTTGGGATAAAATGTCAAACTTTTCTCACTAAACCTTTTCACCTTCCCTTTGGACAAATGGCCAAAGGGGATGATTTGTGGTTGCCTCTCACTTGCCTGACCCTACATGCCAAAGATAGTACAAACAAAGGGGGAAATGGATCTCCCCACTTCTCTCCTGCCATATCCATGAGCTCATGTTGCCAGGTTTGAGGGAGGGAGGTGAACAATGGAGTAGTGAAATGTAAAAGTCAAAGTTCTTTTTTTTTTTTTTTTTAAAAAAGGCATTTAATTTATTCCAATAAACTAGGAATTATTATAATATTTTAATGTGATAGATGAAATGAAGTCCTTTAAATGGAAAATGGATATCTGGTTGATCTGTTTGGAAAGGCAATATTGAAAAATGCTTAGGATTTTGAGGCAAAGGTATGCACTTTGATTGCAGTTGTGATACTTGCTAGTCAAGTGACCGTTGGAAAGTTATAAAAACCTATGAATCTCAGTTTTGTCATCTGTAAGATGGGAATAGTAGTAACTTTTTCACTACAGTGTTATAAGAATTAAATAAAGTTATGCATATGTAAAGCACTTTTAAACCATAGACTGCTACTTAGCTGCTATTTATAAAGACATAAAGTATAGAAAGCGGAAAACTAATATTTGTTGTATATGAGACCAGAGTGTTTCAGAATAGCTGAACTTCCAAACATCACTGTCAGCAGCAATCAGTGTAATTTCTCATGAGCTCCTAATTATTTATTTCCTGTTATCACTCAACATATTCTACACATAGTAGGTGCTCACGACATTGTTGCAAACAACTAACACAATTTTACCCAACAAAAGGTTGAGATCTAGAGCAATAACTGAGTCTTCAACATACCCTGTTCTCTGACTGGCAGAAGATAGTAGCTGGACAAGTACAAGTAATTTGAGAGCCCCAATCTGGTTTTCCTCGATGATGCCTCTCCCTGCAATGAGATGAGACTTCAGGGCTCATGTGGTGGGTCAAAATGATGTGCCCACCTGGAGCCTGCTCTCTCTCCTTCTGGACCATACTCCAGGTACTCAGGACCTCAGAATTCCCTGCCCAGACTAGACTGTGACTGCTTTCAGGACTGTCCTTTTCCCCAAGTCTACCCCCTAAAACAGACTAGGCTGTGGGTGAGTGAACTCTGAGGCTAGAGAAATGACCAAAGGGTTGCTATATGTAAGGTGTGGATGGAGTTCTCACATAAAAGCTACAGGTTCCACCCAGAAATATGAGCATCATTTTTCTGATTCATTGAGATGCTGCCCTCTTGCCTAGCCATGCATCCACAGAGCCACATCCACCTAATAAGAACCCTTTCTTCTAATTTGCAGAAAGGTTCCCTACAAACTAGTGGTAGCAGTGGAACTATAAAAAGAAAAATTTTTGAATTGTTCCACCCTAAACCCTAGGGTTTCCTTGAAAATCTCCATAGGCTATTGTTGCTTTGCCTCCCACGGATTTGTCACCCCTTTTCCCCTGGGTGTCGGAGCCGCCAAAGATTACTCAAAGCCCATCTCTTTTGAGCAGTGAGAAGCCCCAGAAAGGGGTTAATATTCCAGGACCCTCAAGCACAAGGATTCCTTACATTTAGGAAATTAACCACGAATTGGGGTTCTCTTCCTGCATTTATTCTCCAGACCAAGAAGTTACAGGAAGACATAGGTGGGGTTTTGCTAAGCACAGTTTAACAAGTTTTACAATAGAAGCTGGTAACATTCAGTAAAAACAAGTCAGATGGCATTCTGTTAGGCAATTAAGTGATCCACTAACAAAGGCTTGATTTAGACTACATTTCTTTTCCCTCTAGCAGCTTTTTGGTAACTTTACATATCAATTAGTAACTTGTCTGCCTTGCTGTGTTACCATTCTTATCTTGCAACAGAGACTCAATGCCCTGGGGGAAATTTCCTGTCCTTTGCAAGGTCAATATTTGAAACTGCAAGGCTTTGGAAAACCAGGCCCTGTGAGGTACATTTGCTTTATGAATCCTCTACAGGCTATTGCCAAGGCATGAGGGAGAACTGTCAGCTGAACAGGGTTCTCATTAATGCAGAGTAAGTAGTTAGTTATACTCTGATCTGTTTTATGTATTGAGTTATTTGTAAGGTTTCATTTGAATAGATGATTCTGTAGATAAGCTAATTTTGAAAATCACTGTACTAAATGATCTAAAAATTCATATCAAACTTGACTATTAGGAGGCCTTATGATCCTTCAGATTTTATCATCTGCAATCTTTTAGTCTTTTGGTTTTAGACCCTTCATGTAAACTATGAAACTTCTCACTGCTCTATTTCCTTTACTGATCCTTGTTCACTCAAGCCTCTCTTACTCAGAATATTCCCTCCCTCCACATCCTTCAAAGTACTACTCCCAAATCACCTCCTCTGTGAAGCTTTCCCAGTTAATTTGAAAACTGATGAGATGGTCTAAACTCTTCAGCAGGTGTTCCAGAGCAGAAGGAACACAAACATGTTGCCCGAGTTTTGTTGTTGTTGTTGTTGTCTGCCTTTCCTTACTTGAGCTTAGATATATGCCTAGCATCTCTTAACTCTTTACAGTAGGAAAGGAGGTGGCTCCAAGTTATGAAGGTTTTCTTTAGAAATAATAGAACCAGTCTGAAGGGGAACATAAAAATGAGCGACAGGATTCTAATGAATGCTGAGATTCCACAGAAGGCAATGGAGGAATATTGGCTGGATACCACAAACCAAGTGCTTTAATAATAGAAAGATTTGTAATAATGGAAACATCTAACATTAATTGAACACTTATTATGTGCCAGGAACATAATCTCATTCAAGCCTCCCAAACCTAGGTGGTAGGAACTATTACCCTATCTATAACTTCAAATATTCTAAATGTGTTCTGCTTATTTTAAAATCTTTGTTTATTCTTTAAAATCATTTTCATCTGAGGTGAATTCATGTCCTAATTCCTAAATGTGTTGCCTGCCTTTCTTACTACTTGATTTAGTATTTTTTTTTTTTAGAATTTTAATGTTTGAAATCATTTTGAGTAATATTTTGTTTGTTTATTTAATCTTCCACTTATTCTCCCATGGTTCCCTCTCTCCTCCCCCCTCCCCCTATGGCATCTGTGTCCTCATTCTATTTATGTGTTTGGCATTTTTGTCTGTGAGCTTATTTTAGTGTGACTTGTTTGTTCTAGGTTTTTGGTTTTTGTTCATTCATTGTCTTCTTCTCTCTGTTTTATATCTGTTTTCATTTGGTTCACTGACCTGAACCAAGTTTCTTAATTACATGGGTGCTCATGTCCTATGGTGCTCTTGGTAATACTGAGGATACAATTACAAAATGAATGGGTAGCTAGTTCCAAATCCTAGTTACGTGGCTGTGTTGGTATTCTCCTGTCTCCCTAAGTCTGCAGTTTCCTAAAAGCAGAGGCTAGACCATATGGCTATTGAAACTATGTATTTTTCTTTATTTCAAATTCCTCTTACAAATCTAATCTCTGGTTTTAAATAGTAAACTTGACTCTAGTGTTCCATCTTGTGTGGAGCGCTTTTTCTTCATTCTTACCCTAAAAAAACTAACTTTGATGGCTTTTGCCTATTTCCAGACTCAGTGCCCAGCTGGCCCGTGGGATCTAAAAACAGCATTTTTGTATTGAAAGTTTGAAAACAATGGAAATATCTAAGATAATTTGGGGAATTCAGTGAAACATGAAATCACTAAGTATTGTGACAGATATTTGTTCTTAATCTCCCCCAACGAACTTGCCCTTGGATAAGGTAAAGCAATAGCATAATCACAAGTGATGTAAACATCAGCCAATCTTAAAAAAAAAAAAAATTACTGTACTTATGAGGGTTATTCAAAAACTTCATAAAAACATTCATTTCAATTGCATTTTTTCACAAATTTTTTGAAGTACCCTTATATATACATATTTAAAATATGCCTTAGTATTGTGAACTTAAACTTTAATGTCTCTTGTTTCATAAAGTCTTGTGCAATAACTACAGCACACCACTACATTTACAGAAGCATTAAATACCTCTTGGCAAATTTACAATTACCAGAATTTTTTTAGTCAAAAGTAAAAGAGCTGTGAATAGGAGCCATATGTAAAAAGCACAATAAAAGAAGTAAATAAACAAACAAAAATATGGCATGTTTCCTTTACTTTTAGCTACAGAATAACCTTGTAAGGCCATATATATATATATATATATATATACACACACACACACACACACACACACACACACACACACATAACTGGTGCACTCTAGATATGTCCAAATTTATTTGGGTCAAAAAGATACAGCCATGCTAAAACAAAAACAAAAACAAACCAACAACAAAAAACCCTTATCAGACCAAATACTGAAAAGTAACAATTGAGGGTACTTAGGAGCTATACTTAACAATTGTTTGAAAAATTACAATTAACCCCCTTTTTACTTCAACTATGAAAGCTCAGATGTCAATAATTTGGTGCTTTGACTAGATTACTATATTTATTATTATATTTAACAAAATACGTTTATTCACAAGATGACTGATAAACTATTTGGTAGTAAAATATGTTCATATTACAAATGAGGATATTGAGTCTTAAAGATTTTTAAAATATTTCCTGAGGCAATACAATAAGTCATAAATGGCAAAGCCAATTTTAGAATTTGGGTTTTCTGACTATGAACCTGTTAGATGCAGATTGCAGCTTCTGTGTTCAAAACTGAGACAAATTTAGTTGTCTTTTATCTTAGAATCAGTTGTGATATTTTACAAGTAGCAATTCATATTTTAATATTTGCAGTGAAATTTGGTTTATTTTATTTTTTAGCTAAAATGCCCTAGCAAACATGCAATATATTCTTTTCTGAATCTTTATAGAACTGTAATACCAATGAATGACTTTACAGAAAGAATTAATGCATAAAATTTTCACTTAGTGTTGAAGAAATGCCTTGATTCAGCAACATCCAGTAAGTGAGCACATAAATAATTGCTTATTAAAGACTTTATATATGGAATATTACAACCTCTAAGTATTAGCAATTCAATAATGAAAACATTATGATTTACTTTCCATTACCATTAGTAATTGACACCATAGATTATATAATATTACTTCCTGCCAGTAATTTTGATTGAAGCAAAGGAGAAGTGGCCATGAAATACACATTTATAACTCTATGTGAATACAATACAATTACTATGAATGGTTGATGAATTCTTTAACTTTCTGATACTCATTGACAAACTATATTAAATTTCATTCTATAGCATGTGTCAGCCGAGGTACAAAACTATTTACTGGGCCAATTAGAAATAGAAACAATGTTCAATCAAATTTATGTGCAATCTGAGTAAGATCTCTCACATTTGTCCTTGGATAGGGGAAGAAAATGTCCTCAGACTTTTGTACTTTTGATATAGGAAAGAAACTGAGAAAATGATTGGGGGTTCATGGTAAAGGAATTTTTGCAGGAGTGTATCTGATGGACAGCCCCTCCAATGTAAACAATCTGAAGACCTGATCCTCAACAGGAAGAAGGGCCAAGATCTCCATGAGGCCCACAGGAGCATACAAGTGTGTTACAAAGCCAAGGTTATAAAGCCCGATTTCTTTTGTGTTCACGTTAAGACGTGGTTGTCTGCATAAATGTATCTATTAGAGATTCTTGTTCATAAATCAGTTCTGAAAATAGAAAATCTGTCTCCAATCTAGAATTTGTCTTGATTAGAAGGAAGTCTCTATTCCTGAGTTAAGGGGGAAAAAATACGACAGGACCAATAATTCGTATGCAATTGCTAAAACTTCTGATATTTCTTACAGAATAATGCTACTATCTGGAGTATGTATGGTCTCTTATTTTCGTCTCAGCACACAAATACTTAAAGAGGAAAAAAAATCCATGACCTCTAAGTGCCCACAGAGGTAGAATTCAAGGTCTCTCTGAAGATGACCTTAGAAACAAACATGTGAGCCAAAGAATTGAAGAAAATTTGGCCCATGGCCCCTTTAAATTTTTCCCTCAGCTAAACAGACATCTAGTCATTTAGAAAAGAACCCACCCCCTTGTTAGACTAGCTGAGGGACAATCCCCTGTTGTCATTTTTATTGTCTGCCCTGGAGAAGGAGGCAGCTTGGGATGCCTAATGGAATCTTGATTCTATTTCACAGCTACAGAGCACAGCCAGAGGCCCGTGGTGCTTTTGTGAGCCAGAATCCATGGAGGCTAATTTTGGCTGAATAGAGGCTAAAGAGAATTCATTTCTCCTTGTTACATTTATTTCACTAAAATTGTTCAAATTCACAAGATATTGCTGGAAGGACACCAGCAAGCACTTCTTAATTGGGGCCCCATTCAGTAGCAAAACTGACTTTGCAGGTACCAGCCACAGAGGTGATGAGGATTTCAGGGGCCCTAAATGCATGGAAATTAACCTTAACACAGGAGACATAACGTTATCTCTACTTAGATGTGGAATATAATCTGGAGGCTTCTGTTTCACATACTTGCTGGAAACTGTAACCATGGCTCTCATCTTTCAGCTGCTACATATGAAAGGTTTCATGTCCTGACATCACCAGTGGATTCTGCTGAGCATGCTCAGGGAGATAATTGCTATTCTCTGGAGAAAACTAGCAGCTATTGAGTATTAACCAGTTTTCAAGAAGCCAAATGGACAATAGAGACACAGGAAGAATCATTTTATCTTTTTAATGAGTAAGAAAAATTTTATGTTTTTAAATGTGTGCAACATTCTGGCCCTACATATTATCTCAATGTTAATAGCACAGAATTCTATTCTGAATTTTAACTTCGTACACATTCAGATTACTACTTATAGCTCTGACTCTTCATGAATTTTTAACTCAATAATTAATACGGATAGCTAATAAAAAGCTAAAATCTCGCAGAAAAATTCTGTAAGAACTTGCTAAGTGTTGATTTTACTGTTATTACTTTCTGTGGTTCCTCATTCTTTGTTTAAAGGCAGTAGCATCCTCAGAAGGTATCTGAGAGAAAGTATAATTACCCCCATTTTACAGATGGAACAATTAAAACTTATGAGTTAGGGACAGGAGTGCCTGATGGAAGAACTTCTGTCATCCATTTCAAAATTCACCCTTTTGGACTCAGCATCATAAAATAAACTGAATGTAGTTTTTTCCCCCAAAAAATGAATTTAAAATATAATTCCAATATGGAAATTGGCGTTTTAAAAAGGAAATTTAGGGACAAAATGAATTTCCCTGTAACAGGTACCCTACATTGTTTGTTGTCCAGAGGGTTCTGAGGGTAGTTAACCTAAGCTCACCTGCATTAAATATTGACCCTGAGGGGCAATCTGAGGCCTTGCTAATGGTGCAATTTAGGGCCTTAATGATGCAGACAAAAAGGTCCACAATCCTACTTGATGAAGTGAAGAGCCTCATTAGCATGATTTTCAAGGGTGGTACTCAAAGAATTATCTTGCCATCCAAAGCCATGTCTAAACTGGCCAAATAAAGAGCTCTTCATTTAGCTGGAGTGCTATATTTGACCAGTGCCTCCATATTCTTGTGTATTTGATTTTCTTTTCCTCTAGAGCAGGAATTTTTTTTTTTTTTTTAACTGCAACCAAAATTAACAGCTCTCTGGCTTTTCATAAAACTTTGAGAGCATAACTAAAATGTTTTTATTTTTCAAAGCAACACACACAAAGGTTAATGTAAACTTACCCCAAACCACCAATTATCCATGCTAGAGCCAACTTCTGTGGTAAAAACAAGGGCATATTGTTCAAGTTCCTGGAGTGTGGAACAGGTGCCAATTTCTGATACACAACGAAGGCAAATTTAGAAAGTAAGTCCTGCCAATCACCTTTAAATATAAAACAATCAAGCAACAAATGCCATCACATATGTAACTTCAGTGACATTCATAGTGCTTTTGCAAGTGCTCAGTGAATTTTTTAAAGCCACAATAGCTTAAGTAGACAAATCTACACTCAAATACATACCACATAAAAACACACACAGATAGAGCATGCATTCCAATGTGAACACACTCAAGCAGAAAAGACAGCTGTATATATACCTAGTGCTTCATTATAACTCCACGTTCATTGCATAAATATAAAGTAAGAATTATCAACAGTGTTAGAAAAATTTTCTTGGTCTTAGAAAATGTATTTTAAGACATGTAGAACTATAATATTCAGTAAGTAATAAAAAATATCTTACAGGTATTTAATTTCATCATATAAATATATAAACTGGGTTTTTTTTTCTGTTATAATTTTATGTTATATACAGGCACACTGTCTAATTTGATTACCAAATACGATAGATTCTTCTTTGACTTATGCTTACCCACTAGACTAGATAGACTGAAGTGCCCTTAGCTTTGCCGTAGGCTTTTAATGCCTCAAGCTACTGCTTTCGTGACTGATTCAAGGGAAAAATAAAGAAAGAAAATTCAAAATGTGACACTTTTAACTAATCACTTGCAGGATAATTTCCTTTCAGCCCTGGTAATGGATGTCCTCCTCCTAAATATACACTCAATAGTTAGCTACAATCTTTGGAATGAACATGTCTAAAAAATGGAATAACGCAATTATTATCAAAACTAATTTATACCTCAAACAGCCCAAATTAAATTCAATAAGCACAGTAGAAATTACAGTGATTTAAGTTCCGATGTTTCACTTTGCTAAATTTTTAATTGTGGCAAATATGTTCTGCTTCGGGGGCGTAGAATAAGAAGCTTAGGGAAGACTCCCAACGTTCCCCCATATAAAAATGTTTTTGTAATCACTCTATTTAAATAGTAACATTTTATTTTTTTAAGCACTTAGTTTCTTGATCAGGATCCATATTCATGGGGTCTTGCTGTAATCCACTTTACCACTTAATGTTGCAATTCAAATGTTCAGTCAGAAGCAAAGCCCTCCAGAATAAAGCATGAATATTACCGTGTGGGGCTGTAAAGAGAAGACTATTAGAATATATCACCAACACACTAGGGGACCATTTAGTCCACTGCTCTAAATACATCATTTAATTACAATGGAGACATTACTTCATGTTTCTACTGATGTAAGTATTATTAGAATTCATGATATTCGCAGGCTACTGTGGGCCATTACATTGGCCATAAGCTATTCCATAAGATTTACTACTAAAGGCCCGCAAGGGTATTTGAGCATTCATGGATTCTGTGGCAGTAGGCTTTTATCTAAGACACATAAGTGAGGGACAACCGAGTTATTATCTCTAAGAAACATAGCTTAATATTTTGGATTCTAAAGGTTAAGGTACTATAAATCCTGAATTACTCTGAGATATCACATAAAAAGACATTTTTATTTTATTTTACTCTATTCTGCCTCTTAAAATATTTTATGATGGCAGTTTCTAGAGTTGTACCATGTTGTTTACATTCAGTCCCTGGATGCATCAAAACACTGACACAGCGTTTCTTTTAAACTGTAGTAATGAAAGCAGAAATAGAAGAAATACGTGTGTGTGCACGCGCGCATGTGTGTGTGTGTTGTGTTTGTGGTATAATAAGGAAGGGAGAGGAAGGGATTAACCCAGTGCTTTTTTTTTTTTTTAATTTTTTAAACAAACCCAGTTTCGAGTTTGATGAGACTTGCTCAGTGCTTTGATTGGCCCTTTTCATGACGGGTGTTGTTGCTGATCAGCCCCTGGATGTGAAGCCATGGGTTCTCTTAGGAAAAAGACTCTAAGGGACTGCACAGGGAAGCACAGAATCAGCTGCAAGAAGCAGCTTCAGAAGGCTGCCTGCTTTTTAGATGATGAAAATTGCAACCAGAAAACGCAGTAAAGCCTGATGAAGGGACTTAGTAAATTTGTCATGAAGGGCCGACCCTGTGGCTCACTCGGGAGAGTGCGGCGCCCTGGGAGGGCAGCCGCCGCGGGTTCGGATCCTATATAGGGATGGATGGTGGCTCGCTGGCTGAGCGTGGTGCAGACGACACCAAGCCAAGGGTTGTGATCCCCTTACCGGTCACACACACACAAAAAAAATTGTCATGAAAATAGCGGGAAAAAGAACTTTTCTCTATTATGAAATGAAAACTTCTAGGTATCTTCCCAACACATGAAAGATTAGGGGTTTGGGAAAGCAATGATTTGAAAACGTAGGTAGCCCATGAAATTTAACCAAACAATCCAATTTCCCTGTGTCATGGCAGTGCCAGCTTTACGTTTCTCTCCAAGCCTCTTTCTTGGTATTATAAAGCACCGGTTAGGCTTCTGAATCTTAACACATGAAGTAGAAAACTCTTCTGCATTTTCCAGGAAAACTATTAGGAAGATTCATCAGCATTGGCTGTCTTGTTTGAGAGATGGCTCTAAAATGATACACAGCACCAAGCCACGAGCAGGGTATGGTGAGGGTACAGAAGAGAGACAGGAGGAGCTGTCGATTTGAACATAGAAACCAACTGAAAAGTTAGACAATTCAGATGTTTGATCTCTTACTTTGTAATATGGATACCTCACTTCTGCGGCAGAATTTTTTTTAATCTGCTTTCCTCCTGACCCTCTCCTTTATCCAACACCAGTCAACTCCCAGAACATATTTTGGAGCCCTAAACCTTTTCCAGCAGTAGGATTTCTAACACTGCTACATGAACTGTCACCAGAAGGGCTAACAATTATTCTAAAAAAAGTCACAATTTCACAGTGCATTGTTCTTATAGCTTTGTATGATGTACAAAAGTCCTAAAATGTTATCTTTAAGAAGAGAAAGTAAATAAAATAAACAGAACTGTCTTGGATGAAATTAGCTATTCTTTATTAAAATCTAAAATATTTAATTACTTCAATTAAATAAAAAATCATCAAATATAAACATTAATAATATTTATCATAAAGCCACATTATTTTCCTTTTTAACCAATTAAAATGTACTAAAGCATTGCCCTTTTGGGCCAAACATCTAGATTTATTTATTTGTCAATTTATTTTTATTTTATCATTACACAATGTGAACATTTTTTGTGGCCTTTTGCCAATTTCTCCCTAACTCGCCTCCCCCTCCTCCTTTCCCCCTTCTGGTGGCCACAGTTCCATTCTCTCTTCTGAAAGTTCAAGGAATTATTGATTGTTGTATCTTTTTTTTTTTTTTTTTTAGCTCCCACTTATGAGTGAGGACATGTGGTATTTCTCTTTCTGTACCTGGCTTATTTCACTTAACATAATTTTCTCTAAGAAACATCTAGATTTAATCAGTTCCTGTTTTGCATAAAAAAACATAATGCATACATTTTAACCTCAAACATAGTCAATCTAAATAGTAATGAAAAATCTAAGTATTTTGAATTAACATGTCAGGTCTACAATAATAAATAAATTTTGGAAAAATTAATACTACTTTTTATGAACTCACCATGCTGAGAAGACCATCCAAAATTTCTAAATCTCTAAATATTAACCCTTAAGTTAATATATGTAGCTGCTGATAATAGTATCAGTGTGTGCTAACTAACTTAATAATTAGGCTATCAGTATGAATCACTGCCATTCTAAATGTATTACGAGTATTATATCATTTAGTCCTCACAATAACCTCATCATGCAGATATTATTATCATTCCAGTTCTATGGATGGGCAAACTGAGGCTTAGAGAACTGAAGCAACTTGCTCAGGGTAATGAAGCCCACCACCAGCAGAGGCAGGGGTTGAATTGTGACTGTCTGACTCTTTAGCCATACTCGTAACAAGGTGAGCTATCCTTCCCACATCACACGATCTCAACACATATGTACTGCATGAACACACAAACAGTAGATGCTACAGAAGGAAAGGCAGGAAACACAAAATACTGGAGTGCTTTTAGAAACCTCCCTGCAGTTGTTATCCCTTTTTTAGCTAGACTATTAACATGTCTGAAGTTGCTTATGCTCCCCTCATTTTCTTGTCATATTATTTTCCAACTATAGATTTTTCCAACCACACACATCCACAACCACGTTATTTTTTTGGCTCTCTATGAAAAAAATTAATTCAATCTGTCCCTTTAAAAAGTAGTGAAAATCACCATAATCGTTATGTTTTCCAGATAGTTTTCTTGTGAAAAATATGACGGCGTAGGGAGGTGCTGCCCTCCCTTCTAATTTCAAACCAAGTACCTCTCACTCTCCAGAAATGAGCAGCACCTGTAGAGTAGGAACATGGGCTCAGGCTGTGCCAGAATTCCAATGGACACAGCCAGCATGGGATCTTGACAGCTCCTGAGCCAGAAATACTGTTGACCAATAGACCCAGGATAAAGATCAAGGCTTCATGATTCCTGCCTAGAGGAGGCTTCAACTATGGAGATCCAGGGATGTCAAACAAGAGCAGCCTGAGAGGATTTGTGGGTTGACCTTGTTCCCAAAGAGTGGGCTGAAACAGTATACTGATGCTTGAAATGAATTAGGATTTTATGAATTTATTCATTATATTCATTGAGGAACTGCTATGTGCAAAGGTCTGCTCTGAGTGCTGGGGATATAAGAACTAACCAAAAAAAAAAAAGGGCAGAAATCTCTGGCCTTTTGAATCTCTCATCGTGGTTTGTGGTGAGAATGGTTATCCCAAGGTTCACATCAATTGCCCAGAAAACATGTCCCACAATCCTTGGAACTGTGGCTCCCTCCCAACCCAGCATTTTCACTTGGTTCTGCTGCCAAGTACAGCAGCTCCAGCTGGAGCCTCACACTTCTAGACATTGTCCCCAAGGGATTCAGACATCCGGTTCTGGATCCCCATATTCAACCCTCTGAGTTGTGTCTTGGAAACCACCCTCATTTTGCTTGAAGTGAAGGGCGAGTGCCTCCCATTCCTCTCCCTGGGAGCAGGGATGAGAGCGCAGCATACAGAAAACTGTCTCTAAAGAAAGATGGAGGCAGATGATCCCTAATATTGGGAGAAATGCTTGTACAGTCTCTCAGCATGGCAGCGTGTATATAAGTGATCTAAAACAATATCTTTTGTTTTCTTTCATGAAACCCTATATGGTGCCCTTATGTGTATTTTTAGGTTGATGATTAAACATTTTTATTCTATATTTAAATAGTTGCAAAGGATGTAATTATTGACATTAAAACATTACGATTTGTAATATTGAATGAGCTAATAATATTAATTCATCACATATTGTACACAAAATATGATAGTTAACACTGTACCCCAAAATATGTATAATCAATTATGCTTCAATCAAAAAAAAAAAAAACCTGTTTTATTATTCTTTTAATGTGTACAGTAAAATCTATCACAGCAATTTGATACCCACCATTATCCCTTTAAAGTACATAAACAAAGTCTTTTCTAACAGTTGGAAATTTTACATGATCTTTATTACTCCTTGAATTTAAAGCCCCATTCCAATTCCCTCCACAGAAGTTTTGCCTAAAGTATTACATTGTTATGCTTGAAATTATTTTCCTAATCACCCTGTCATACTTCTCTGGAACTAAAATATATATAAATCAAAATATAATTTAAAAATTATGACCACAGTTTGCTAAGTGTTTTAAAAAATTCTGGATCAGTCCTCATTATAATTATTATTGCTGTATAATTGGTTAAACAACTTGGAAACATTACAAATATTGATAAATACAAGATAAAATTACAATTTTAGTGGAAAGAAGTACCTCAAAGAGATTAATGGGGCCGGCCCGGTGGCGCACTGCTACAGTGCGCCGCTTGGGAGTGCGGCAGCGCTCCCGCCGAGGGTTCGGATCCCACATACAGACCGGTTCCCGCTCACTGGCTGAGCGAGGTGTGGGAGCGACGCCGAGGGTTGCGATCCCACTTAATAAAATTTTGCATTTGGGGAAGACTCTTCTAATCCAGACAACTTTTTTACTGTTATCTAACTCAGTTTCTATTCAGGGTGACATTAGAAGTGAAACATTTTCACCATGTTGGAAGGGTCTAAATTTAGATAATTATTTTCATGTAGGGTTCTTGCCTCCTCTATCCACTGAATATTGATGAAGATTAAGAAGACTATAAAGAGTCCCGTGGGAAAAAAAAAAAAGAGAGAGATTAATGGGCTTTTCATTTTCCAGTAGCTTTTGTATTTACGGATGAATATTACTTATTACTGGGATAACAGAATTCAGCATGAAATCTATTCTTATATTTTATAGATATAATCATAAGCAAACTGGTTCACATAAATAAGATTATGGTAAGGCAAGGAATTTAGTTATAGCAATGTTTTTCAGTTTTTAGAATTCTTAAATTATATGTCAAAAATCACATAGTACTCTATCATAAACAGGCTAATTTTAAGTACAACTTGATTTGTTCCTGCTTTAATTTTTTAATTTCTTTTAAAAGGAAATCATCTGTTTTTAGAAAAAATGGATTACTCTGTCATTGGAGTAATTCATTTCCTTATTTCTGGTAAGCAATCCAAGATTTGTCAAATGACAATCATCCCATTACTCTTTCAGTTAGAGGCATCTGGTTTACCTTTACATACTCAGAAATGGTTAGGAAAATTAAAATATTATTTATTTTGACACACCTTCCCAAAGTAATTGTTTTGGGTAGAAAAATGCTTTTAATATTTTTATATCTTTTTATCAAAATTTTGGACCTATTGATTTGGCTTATTCTTCTTATGAAAAATATTTGTTATATAACCTAATGGCAAGGCAAGCTCTTATTTCAAATCAATCAGACTGATTTTATTTTTTATGTTAAGTAAATGTGCTAGTTTGTCTCCCCATGAAAACTGTCTCTCTTTCAATTCTAATTCTCTGATAAATGGATAGATAGATAGATCAAGGAACCCCAAGTTTGCTGCATGGATGAAATAAGGCATTTCTACCTTTCTTTGTTTTTTTTCTCACTGGACTCTTTATAGTCTTCTTAATCTTCATCAATATTCAGTGGATAGAGGAGGCAAGAACCCTACATGAAAATAATTATCTAAATTTAGACCCTTCCAACATGGTGAAAATGTTTCACTTCTAATGTCACCCTGAATAGAAACTGAGTTAGATAACAGTAAAAAAGTTGTCTGGATTAGAAGAGTCTTCCCCAAATGCAAAATTTTATTAAGTGTCTGTGTTTGGAACCTGAATATGTCTATAACCTTGGGGAAAAAAGTCACCATATTAAGATTCAAGACAAGTGAAAGTTATAAGCTGCTTCTGTAAAGTAGAAGAAAGAATTGTAATGGTGAAAGTGTGGAAGAGAAACTAGCATGACACTTGAATCACAGGTATATTCGTAGGTAAATCAATTCAGTAAAAAAGTACGTATAGAGGTTAAGGATACAGAAACAGATACTCTTATATGCTGTAACTAGCTATGCTACACAAATCATGGAAAATGTTGGTACCCCAAAACTACCCTTACCTCTGTGTGAAAACTCCTGGCTCCCAGTAGAAGATCCAAATTTTGCATTGCCTGTAGCTTAAACAATTCTAGGAGCTCACTTGAAGAAAAAAGATACAAAACTGTACTACATCTTTAAATATAGGGCCTTGGGCGTGGCTCATGCTTCTGAGGGACCCTGAAGCTAAAGATTCATTAGCTTCATGATAATTCCACAAAGCTGGATATGGAGCTATTTAGCACCTTTTGGATTGTTGGCCTTTGAGACCTCAGCCGAGACAGAAACATCCTATTTTAACATCCAGTTAGAACTGTTTCTACTGTTATTTGTGATATATCTTTATGCTTCCTCCTCTCTTAGACCACAAGCCCTTAAGAGCCACTTTCTGTTCTGGAACCCTCTCTACAGTACTGAATAGTGGACATGCTGAAATACTGATAGCCAAGTAATTGACTCAAGCCTTCTACTCACTATCCATGAACAGCACAAAATCTGGAACAATCCCCCTTTCCATATTTTCCAAAGATCTCTTGGTTTTATGAGTCCAAAATTGTTAGAGCACATTGTGCATTGTTATCAGATGTGTTCTGGGGGTGAATTGTTTCTTCCAGAAACCTTAAGTGGAGAACTAGTGGCTGGATAAAATGTGGCCTGGACCATGGCTTACTGATAACTCAGAAGCAGGATGAAGCTTTCAACCTTGATAGTGACCAGTGTCTTTATGGGGACCTCAAGGGGAAATTTTGGAAGCTTAGTAGGTTCTGGCCTAGAAGGTGGATCTAGAACATGGTGGCAGATGAGATTCTTTTTTCTTCCTATGTCATGATCTTTTAATAGTTATTTCTGTTCCCAGGCATAGCTACCACCCAGGCCCGAAGTCTGGATTCAGAACCTCTCTGTGAATGGAGGTTGCTTCTCCCTGTAGAACTATACAAAATAGTTCTGAGTATATTCTCCTTGCCTGATAATGAAGAATCCATCCTTATGAAAGGAATTCTCATTGTTTCCAGGGGTTCTAACAATAGCACTCCTCAAAGAGATGCTATTTTTAGTTATTTAAAATTGATCTGCTCTCCTGAGATCATTTCTGAGTGATTCCAAGATGCTCACATCTGTACTTCTAGGGTTCCTATGAGACTTTCTTCCACCTCTGTTATTAATGTATACCATAAAACACAAGTTTTATTCTCCTGGAAGGCATAGCACTCTTTTGGCATTTTATCATCTATCTGCCCTTTTACATGTATATTTATGTTAGAATTTCTCTTTTTTCCTTTTAGCCTCCTTAAAGGCATAAATTGTACCAGGGCACTTCTCTATACACCTGTGGTGTCTGGGCAGTTGTAAACAGGCCTAGGCCTAATTGACTCCACAACAGAACTTAGTTATAGGTAACAATTCCTCAACTGAATGTACCTTATTTCTCACAGCTTGCAAATACATGTTTCTATATGGACTACTAAAGAAGCCAAATGAATATTAGTGGTCTAAGATGTTTTGACAGCATTCCCCACCAGCTTATATCATATTATTTCCCACACATGTTAACATAAACTCTTAAACATAGCCGGGTACCTCATTGTTAGAGCTCTTATGAGTTATGTACTTTTCAAGTCGGTGTAGAATTAACAGGTATCCCTACTTCATCATTCTGGTGGCCCCAAAAGAATTACTGCGTCTTTCACCTTGTGGTTCAAATGAGTTCAAAAGAGGAAGACAGCATTACATGATGGAAAGGGCCTTATGATCTCAATTAGATTAATAGACACTCACCTTAATCCAGTTCCACAGTATCTAACAAGGACTAAGTCTTGCTGCATAAATAATAAAATAGTAAACATAGACCATGTATAGCCAGAACACATTTTTGTTTGACATGTAAATTCTCAACTAAATCTGGGTAAAGAAAATAATAAACACTAATATTTATTGAATACTTAATATCTATCAGATTCTATAAATAGATTATCTTATTCTGACATCAGATCTAAGAGATAGGTACTGCTATTAGCATAATTTTCCAAAATAAGGAATTGAAGTTTAGAAAAAATAAATTGTATTGACTAAACTCACCTAAGGTAGGTAGTAAGGGAGGCAGTATTTGTGCCTAAATCAGTTCTATATTCCTAACTAGTACCATTAACAGAGAGAAGTTTGAGAAATCTTTCCAGTACTGCTTACTCAAGGCTGATTTCTGTGATAGATGATAAAGTAACAGATGGGAGGTGAAAAATCTGGCTATTCTTATTGGCCATTATCTTCCTGTCATAAGATATAAGAACTTCTATAAAATTCTTAACAAACTTCATAATCTCAGTTGAGGGTTAATGGTGATCTTTGCATCCGAAACGATATCTCTAGGGCTATTCTTGAACTGGAATTGTCAAATCCCATCTGTATTTATAGTTATATATGGAATAGAGTGATTTGGGAAGCCATCCCACCAAAATACAGATATTTCTCCTCTTCATGTGGCCCTGCAAAAATCGATATTTATGATATATGCAAGCTTTTTGATTATTCCCATTCCCATGGAAAACTGGGTGGCTTTGGTAGACTTTGCATTGTAAACTTAGGTTCTTTTCAATATCCAAATCAATTCAAGGTCATTAGATGCAACTCTTAGTAACCATCTTGATGAAAACAATCCAAAATCCATTTGGAAAAAAATGCTTAACCAAGATAACAGGATGGCTGTCTCTTGAAAAAGCAGTACAATTTCCATAGAAAATGTATAATTTGTGGTAGATAATTTATTCTGCTATTTTGCAAAATGCTCAAATTCCTTAGGAAGTTCACTTACTTCTGTTTTTACAATAAAACAAAGCAAACTGAACTAGCCTAAGACGTAAATGAACATGATCTTCCAACATAAACACATTTGATGTTGACACATCTATTCTGAGATCAGCAATGTGTATCACTCCAGACATCATATAATATTTTCAGCCAAAATGAAGATAAGCAGATAATCATAAACACCTAATAAAAATATCCAGATGACATACAGTTTGCATTGTGAACATAAATGGAGTGGAAGTCAAATTACTAAATACAATAGAGTTAGGTTTCTGTTTTCTGTTGATGAAAAATTTGGAATGTTTGTGTTGTGGCAGAACAAGAAGAACTGTAAGTTAGTTTAATTTCAAAATTTATAATTACTTCATGTTTCTCAAAAATTTAATCATACTTCTGGTACATATATTAGACTATGCTTATGTGGAGTATTAATTTCCTGTTGCTATTGTAACAAATTACAACAAGCTTAATGGTTTAAAACAACACAAACTTATCATACGAGTCTGGAGTTCAGAAATCTGAGATGGGTCTTACATGGTTAAAATCAAGATGGCAACAGAGCTCGGTTCATTCTAGAGGCTTTAGGGGAGGATATGTTACTGGTCTTTTCCAGCTTCCAGAGGCTGCCTGGATTCCTCAGCTCACGACTACATCACTTTGACATCTGCTTTTGTCATCCCGTCTCCTCTGACTCACCCTGCGACCCTGTGATTACATTGGGGCCACCTGAAAAATTGAAGATATTCTCCCATCTCAAAATCCTCAATACGGTCACATTTGAAAGTGAGGTAACATAGACCTAATGCCATATAAGGTAACATATTCACGGTTTCCAGGGACTAGGAGGTAGACATCTTTGGGGGAGGGGAGCCATTATTCTGCTTATCACATGTGGTGACATAAATAAGGATGCAATTGGTGTTCCACTGGAAAGAGCCTGGGCTTTGGAGCAATCAGACAGCTCTGGAATTGAATCCCAACTCCTCACCCACAAGCTGTGTCACCCATAAAGTGGTCACTCCTGGAAGCCCTCATAGAAGAGTTAGGTAGATTTTTAAAGAAGTCCCCCAAAAACTTCTCTTCATTTTCACTGGCCAGCATTGTTTTTCATGTCAAACCCTGAACCAATCAGAAATTTGAAGAAGGGAATAGAATTATTTTACACAAAGTGAATCAGGGCTTACTTCTTACTTTACCAGAGCTAAAAGTAACCTGGTTTACAATTTGTAGGGAGAAGGATGGATAACTAAATAATAATAATAAAAATAGGGTTCTCTAAAAAAGTAGAAAGGGAGAATAAATGCTAAAGAAGCAACCATCAATATCCATTTTTGAGCTTTTAAAACTTATCCTAAGTAACGGAGTTTGGATGTGTTGTCCCCTCCAAAACTCATGTGGAAATTTGATCTCCAATGTGGCAGTGTTGGAAACTGATTAAGTCATGGGGGTGGATCCCTCATGAGTGAATTAATGCTCTCCCTGGAGGAGGAGTGGTAGTGAGTGAGTTCTCGCTCTATTAGTTCCCATGAAAGCTGATTGTTTAAAGGACCCTGGCACCTCCTCTCTCTCTCTCTCTTGCTTCCTCTCACCATGTGATCTGCTTGTACCCACTTGCTGCCTGCCACTTTTCCACCATGAGTAGAAGCAGCCTGAGGCCCATGCCAGATGCAGCTGTCCCAGAACTGTAAGCCAAATAAACCTCTCTTCTTTATAAATTACCCAGTCTCAAGTAATTTCTGTTACAGCAACTCAAAACAGACTAAAACAGAAAATTGGTACCAAGGCATGGGGTGTTGCTGTACAGATACTTGAAAATGTGGATGCAGCTTTGAAACTGGGTAATGGGCAAAGGTTGGAGGAGTTTGGAGGACTTAGAAGAAGAGAAAAAGATGAGGGAAAGTTTGGAATGTCTTAGAGACTTATGTGGTGGGGAGCAGAATGCTGATAGAAATGTGGACAGTAAAGGCCATGTGGATGATGAGGTCTCAGATAGAAATGAGGGACTTATTGGAATTGGACAAAAGATAACTACACCATAGCAAGGAAACTGGCTGCATTGTGTCCTTGCCCTTGGACTTTGTGGAAGTTCAAACTTAAGAGTTGTAAACCTGAGCATTTGGCCAAAGAAATTTCTAAGCCGCAAAGCATTAAGGAAGCTGCATTGTTGCTTTTAAGAGCCTACTCTGAGTTATGGCGGCAAAATCATGATGTAAAGCCAGAATTTAAAAGGGAAGCAGAGTGTAAAGATTTGGAAAATTTGCAGCCTGGCCATAAGGTAGAGAAGCAGAGAGCAGGAGAAAAATGCAAGGGAGAAGCTGATAAACTGTTTGCTAAAGACATTATCCTGGTGGTGAGACAGCCAGATGCTAATAAGCAGGACAATGGAAAAAATGCCCTAAAGGCATTTGAGAAATCTGGGAGGGTGCCCCACCCATCACAGACCCTGAGGCCTAGAAGGACTGAGTTGTCCCAAAGGACAGGCCTGGAGCACAGCTGTCCCCAAGAACCTGCTCCCTGCATCCCAGCTGCTCCAGCTGGAGAGGCCCTAAAATGTGGTTTGTGCAGCAGCCCTGGAGAGTAGAAGCCTGAAACCTTGGTGGCATCCAGGTTGTGTTAAGTCTGCAGGCTGGCAGGACATTAGAGCAGTGGAGATGTGGCAGACTTTACCCAGAGTCCAGAGAATGTATGGAAAAGCCTGGGGACCCAGGCAGTGACCTGCTGCAGGGATGGAGCCACTGTAGAGGCCATCTACTAGAGCAATGCCAACCAGGAAAGTGGGGTCAGAGCCCCAACAGAGAGCTCCCACCAGGGAAATGACTAGTAGAGCCAATGCAGTAGGGCTGCTGCCAGTACCCCAGAACCACAGGGCCACTGGTAATGTGCAACACAGGCCTGGAAAACCACAGGCATCAGCATGGCCCACTGGGTTGTGCCTGGCAGAGCTGTGGGAACAAGGCTGCCTGATGCTTTTGGGGCCCAGATGCCCAACTGTGCCCAGGATGCAGGACTTGGAGTCAAAGAACATTATTTTGTAGCTTTAAGACTTAATGTCTGCCCTGCTGGGTTTCAGACTTGTTTGGGGCCTGTTTCTCCTTTCTTCTGGCCTATTCCTCCTTTTTGGAATTGGAATGTATACTCAATGTCTGTTCCACCATTATATCTTGGAAGTAGATAAATTTGGTTTTGTTTTTACAGGTTCATAGTTGGAAGGACTTTTTCTTTTGGTCTCAGATGAGACTTTGGACTCTGGACTTTTAAGTTGCTGCTGGAACAAGCTGAGACTTTTGGGACTGTTGGGATGGAATGATTGAATTTTGCGTGTGAGAGTGACATGAGTTTTTGGGGGCAGGGGCAGAATGATGGAGTTTGGATGTGTTGTCCCCTCCTAAACTCATGTGGAAATTTGATCTACAATGTGGCAGTGCTGGAAGCTGAGTCATGGGGGCAGATCCCTCGTGAATGGATTAATGCTCTCCCTGGGGGAGGAGGGGTAGTGAGTGAGTTCTCGCTCTATTAGTTCCCATGAGAGCTGATTGTTTAAAGGACCCTGGCACCTCTTCTCTCTCTCTCTCTCTCTGTCTTTCTGTCTCTCTCTCTGTCTGTCTCTCTCTCTCTCTCTCCCCCTCTTTCTCTCTCTCTCTCTCTTGCTTCCTCTCGCCATGTGATCTGCTTGTACCCGCAGTCTCCCTGCCGCTTTCCACCACGAGTAGAAGCAGCTTGAGGCCCGTGCCAGATGCAGCTGTCCCAGAATCATAAGCCAAATAAACCTCTCTTCTTTATAAATTACCCAGTCTCACGTAATTCTGTTATAACAACACAAAACAGACTAAAACACTAAGTAATAATACAACAAAGAATAACTCTATGAATGCATAGTTTCCTTTATTCTATAACATGAGGTAATTTGTTTAGAACACTTGGAATATCTCATGGCACACAGTCAATACCCAATATATATTGCTACAGTTACTGTTTTATGATTATAATTAGCTGGTTTTATTAGACAGACTTTTTATTAACACTGCAGACAAGTTTAAAACAATAAACCTTGAGGAACGGGGATTTAAATAATTCCAAAATACAGAACAGACCCTTGAGTCCTGTAAGAGGTGGGAAGATGGCAGACAGAGTGGTCTCCATCCTGCTCAGACTCATGCCTCTTGTTGCTCCCAATTCCATACCCCCACAACTAGTCTTAGATTCTGGATCCTTTTGGAGTTCTTGCCCAATAGATTGTTCAGGTAGCTTCTAAGCTTTATCCGGCATTTCTTCTGTGACTACAGGCTCTTATTCACAATGATTTATTTATTCTAGAGCTCTCAGCACTCTCCTCTCTGCCTGACACACCTAATTTTCCCTGTGTTCTGCTACTATTTTGCACCTGTTGGGTGAAAACAGTCTCAGCCAGAAATCTTTGTAGTCCCCTACTACTGGATGCTGCCCGTGTTGGCCATTGCCCATCACTGGTACACACGTGGTAACCTTCCAGGTCCAGGCAAGTCCACCCAGTACAGCATACCCAACAAGGGCTGGCTATTACATTTGTGGAACTGAGATTTCCAAACATGAACTGGAGATGCAGGAAAGAAGTGCCTTCTTAATGACATGATAATGTCACCAAACATCCTGGTCTTAGTAAAGCAAGGATGGTGAGAGACCTTAATCTAGCATGTTTTAGACCAGGAGTCAGGAACAAAACACTCTCCTGTTCAGGGATTTCTGTCTTGTTTGCTTTCAGTCAGAGTTAAAGTCTCTCATAATAGGAATCCTAAAATCAAAATGATTGACGTGCAGCTCTTCAATGTGAGAACAGATTGGCCATCTTAAGAAGAGCAAAATATTCTCAAACTTTAGAGACTAAATTTGGTTTCACTGACCACTTGCAAATGCTCTCCACTATAGATAAACTGCTTTTTATTTTCTTTTTTTAAAATAGATTGACAAACATGCTGAGTTTAGGAAAGAAGCAACTAGGCAGAGTTTGAACACTAACTTTAGTTTTCTACAAATCTCAAAACCACCCTTCTCAATTTCCTATAGCATGTAAAGAGCGGGGCATATCCAGGAAACTGAAACAGGCTTCCCAGCACATTATATGTCACTGACTAGTACTGTGGATAAATGAGCACTTAACAAATGCTTTTGGGGAACAATGATTTGCTAGCTTTGCTATGCAACTTTGAAAGTGTAGCGACTTAAAAATGTCAACCTGTCTTTGAACTATGCTTAATTTATAAGAGAATGTCTAAAGAATGTTATACTGTATCCATTGTGTTGTTTAAGCATATAACATCCCTGTTTGTTTTCCACCTGGAATTTGTAACATTGGACTTAAAAGTAGAAAAAGTCCCCTCTTGTGATCCTTCCATCTCACTTTGTCTGGCTGCCTCACCCTCTTTCCCCAAAAGCCCTCCCGAAACCTTGCTGTGCCCTCAGACTTCCCACTATCCAGTCTTAGTTTCTCCTCAGGATGTACCATACACTAAATGTCTGTTCTGTTATCTACTTTTTGTAACTCATCCCACTTAAATCAAAAAGCCTGTTCCTTTAGGGCGTTTCAGTTATTAAAAAATAAATACAATAATATGTATCTAACATTTTATAGTCAAAAAGCATTTATACATAGTTTATTTCATGTTCAGAACAATCCTTTAACATTGGTAGGCTGGGCATTATTATTGCTTTTTATGAATGAGAAAACTGAAGTTCACAGAAGTTAAATGAATTGAATTAGGCCACATACAAACAAATGACGGGGGTGCTTGGAGACATGTGCAGGTTTTATGCTTCTTACTTTACTACTCCTTCACTGCTCATCCTAAAGCTTACTAAAATCCTTAGCTTTGTCTTGGCATTAATCATAACAGTGGCACCTGTGAGGAATTGTAAAATAATGTATTTTTTCCCCCAAAAAAGATGCTAATCACTTTTCCTTATATGGGGTCAGTAGAGCAGTCAGTCCTTTTATTGGTTGATTAGAACTCCTGGGCTATATTAGAAAAGCAGATGTTTTTTAACCAGCGTGTTCGGGTAGTTATCAAAATTTGTACATTCCTCCCACTTCTCCCATCTACACAGGTAAAAATGGGGAGAAATATATAATATGGTATATGCTTTCAACCAAAGAGCCAAAATTTGAGGTGTGGTAATTTTTGGAAATCTCCTCTCAAGTCTCAGGGGTCTTAGAGAACTGACAGTGTTGAGTGACCTACACCTGCAGGACATCATCCTTGCAGGACTGAAATTGATTTTACTTCCATTACTGTGTGAGAATCCAGAGCCTGCGCCCCCTTACCTGCTTGATGTCTAGGAGTGTGCATGGCACTAACAGTGAGGGATGTGAGCACTGGGCTTTGAGGAATCATAAGTGGTAGCAGCAGGGCTCTTGTCCTGCGTGGATTGTTTTGAAGTTATTCTTCCAGATTGTGCTTTCATTTCAGTTCATTCTCCTCCCTCTGCTGCCTCAAGTGCCATCTCCTTTTGAAGCTTGCTTTTTTCAGCTTCTGAAAAACAAAGATTGGTTTGCCTGCTAACTGATTATCTTATTTTAAAAGCTCTTTGACTGAAATTTGCAAACAAAGTTGAAATCTACATGGTCTACAATGTATTCACTGTCCCATATAAAGTGATAGAAATCACTGAAAGTTGAAGAAGCTCCAGTTGATGGATCAGCCATGCTCTCAGAGCAGTCAATGGACTTGGGACAGGAACCAGAGTGGCTCTACTGTGAAACTGATGGAGCTTAAGCTACAGAGCTCCTCAGTTGCACAGGACCCTACCAAGACCCTGAGAGAAGGCCAAGCAGTGTGTTTTCATAGTCGTGTGTTTCTGTAAAATCTGCAAAACAAAGACATTTAACTATAGTTGTTTACGGTCATGTTTCTCTCTGCTCAACACACTTCTCTGGTGTGTGGTGGCATTGAAGTAGCCATAGGCACGTGAAGGATCTGGCTTAAGGGATGTTGAATTGGAGATACACTTAGCTTGGGCTCACTGTAATATATTTATGTGGTTCTTAGGCATGTCTATGTGGAATTAAGTCATTACCAGCCACTGTAGGAATAGCAGCCAGATGATCTCCCACAGCCCACTGCACCAACATATCTAGCACGGTGACAGGAAACACAGAGGCAGTGGGTGCATCACGGCAGGACAGTGTCCTTGTGGACAAACTGTTAGCATCATAACACTGGTAAATTTGTCAGCAAAGAATCTCATCAGCACTCAGTAAAAATAAAAATTATCTCCTGTCAGGAATATACTCAATAATGTATCATATACAGCTGTAGACACAACAGCTGTATAGCTCATCCCAGTTTCTTTTTGATGGGAATCAAACAAAATAGAATTGATGAGAATTCTCCTGTTTATAGGGCACGAAGTAAAGCAGTGACAATAGAAAGTTTATTTCTAATAATTCACAGATGAAAGAAACTATAGAGGATTTCCTAAATTTGATAACAATCTTAATATTTCTAAGACAAGACCAATAATGATTGGTGACCCTGGAAAAAAACTTTTTCAACTATTTATATTACAGAAAATTTTTGAATTATTATGTTAAGAAACACTGAATTATATTAATGGTCTCTCTATTAAAATTTTAAAGTTGTTGTCATATGAAGAGGTAATCCAAGAGTATTTATCCAAAAACCGGAGGAAAAAACACAGGCATATTAGGCAATTAATGAGTAGAAAAAAAAAAGATAGTCATTTTTTTTTCTAGAAATGGGGATATGGTATATTTGACCACTTTTGAATTTGTACATTGTCCTGATTTTTTTTCTCATTCTAAATAAATATTCATGTTTGAACAGGCCCACCCACTCCTAACATTTTGGGGACCTAGGAGAGAGTACAGTGGAGATGCACCCACACCACATGTCTAAATATATAAGTTTTAAATATGCTAACAACTATAAATAAAATATATTCTCCAATCTGGACAACTATAGCTTCATAATGATAAATTTGGAAAAAATGAAAAAAAGAAAAAAAAGAAACCCTTAAAGGTTGTTTTTAAATGAGTGAAAGTTGACCTAATGTCATGACTGAAACTGATTATTGCATACATCTTTGTATTCTTCCAATGGAATGATGATTTTTGGATGACAATAACATAAAGATTATATAATTAATAAGTTAAAGATACTTATTCTCATTTTTTACTTTTAGTAAGAGTACTATATATATTGAAATAAGCAAGACTTAATTTTTATTTTATTGTATTTTATTCATAATGATGCCATATCATCAATTTTTTTGAGTATTTATAATTTTTATTGAATTTAATTTTATAAAACTTTGTTGTGGTAGTAGTGAACCGGTCTCTACATGGGATCCGAAACCTGGGCGGGAGCACCGCTGCGCTCCCAAGCGGCGCACTCTCCAGTGCGCCACCAGGCCTGCCCAGTAAACTTCTTAAAGTGATACTTAGATTTAGAAATGAGCCTTGAGTTTTGAATGTCATGTTCAGACATTGTAAGGAGTCATACATGATATATTATTGCTATTAAAAACAACATTACTAAACATTTTAATTTTATCACATAAATGACCATCATGTACATTTAATTTCATCTTCTCTTAAGGCAATATGTAGACCCATATATTAAGGTAAAAGATCTTTATTCACTTCAAGCACTTATATCTAGAGCTACATACACACAAATTTAAGAATAGTATGAATTGTTTAATGTTGAAAAGCGTTTCTCAGCTGCTATTTGTGCAATTGTTGTAAAAACTATGCTGATTGTAGAATGACCTCTGGATTCATGCATTAGAGCATGAACAAAAGCCTAAGTAAATGAATGAATAAATGAATGAGTGAATGAATGAAGCATTAGCACCACTGGGAAACTTTAAGAAAATAGGCTATTGCAAGGAATTGACAAGATAATTTGTCTTTTTTCTTACACTAGTACTTTTGCCACTTGAGTCATCTTCAAATTCAATGTCCATCTCAGATGTTGACAGCAGCAAAACCCAAAAATCTTCATAGCATTTAGATACAGTCACCTTTTGTTTTGAGGATATAGGATATAAAATGTGGAAAGGCCTTTCCCTGTGGTCTGAAGGGTATCAGCCCTGAGGGCACAGGTTTGGGTTTCCAGGTGGCTCTTTGTCAGTGCTGAGTTTCAGATCCCAGGTGACAGAGGAGCTGTGTTCTTTAATAAACTTTGTGTATGTGTGTGTGTCCAGAACAAGGGCCCCTCTTGCCCAGGTTTAAAGGCAACACTGCTATTGTATTTAATTTTGTATTTATAATTTTTTTTTCTTAAAGTTAGCCAGGAAAATATATAGGCTTCGGTCTCCATAAAACCTAGATGTAGCCCTAGAGAGAACTTCTGGATAAACATGGCAGATTATATACATATGTGTTTGCTACAAATCCTTTCCAAACTCCACTAAAATGCCTAACTTGTGATTTTTTTTTTTTAAAGTCATAAACCCCCAAGAGAAAATAACTGAAAAGGATCCAACAACAACAGAATTTAGAAAGCTAAAAAACAGATGTGTGAGTGGTAACTGAATTAGCAGACAAGGAAGATTAAAGCGTAAGTCAACCTTGTCGTCTTTTTCTTTCACATCTAACATCTCTCCCCTCAGATAGTTCTGGCTCTGCTTTCAGAATACACCCAGCATCTCATCACTCTTGACTACCTACTGTTGTGGCTTGAACTGTGTCCCCCCAAAAAAGATATGCTGAAACCCTACCTCTGGTATCTGTGAATGTGACCTTCTTGGGAAATAGGGTCTGTGCAGATGGAATCAAGTTAAGATGAGGTCATAGTGGATTAGGGTGGCCCCAAAGACCAATGTCTGGTATCATTATAAGGAGAGAGACATTTGGAGCCACAGGCACACACGGAGGAAAACATGGCCATGTACTCACAAAGACAGACGCAGAGACTGGAGCTTTGCTGCCACAAACCAAGGCACACAAGGAAGCTGGAAAATACCAGAAACTGAAAGAAGCAAGAAAGGAGCCTTTCCTATAACCCGCAGAGGGAGAAGGGCCCTGCTGACACCTTGATTTTGAACTTCTAGCCTCCAGATTGTGAGAGATTAAATGTTGTTTGAAGACACTCGGTTTGTGGTAATGTGTTATAGCAGTCCCAGGAAATAAATACATCTACCATTATATTTTGCCTAGGCTAATGAAGTAATTCTTAACTAATTATTCTACTGCTACCCTGGCCCCTCCTCCCATCTATTCTCAACACAGAACCAGTGATCTTCCTAAAATGTAAATGAGGGGCCGGCCCGGTGGCGCACTGGAGAGTGCGTTGCTTGGGAGCGCGGCGGCGCTCCCGCTGAGGGTTCGGATCTCATGTGGAGACCGGTTCCCGCTCACTGGCTGAGCGCGGTGCGGGCGCAACACAGAGGGTTGCGATCCCATTACCGGTCAGTAAAAAAGACAAAAAGGAATAAAAAAAAAAAAAAACAAACATGTAAATGAGATCCTGTCATTTTTGTACTTAGCACCCTGCATTGGCTTTCTATGGCCTTCAGAGTAAAAGCCAACATTTGTGCAATGGCATGCAAGGCCCTCTGTAATCAGAGCTTACCTCTGTCATCTAACACACCTGTCTGCCTTCCTCATCACCTCCTACTGTACTCTTCCCTTCACTCACTCTGCTCCAGCCACACTGGCCTCCTTGCTATATTCATCAAACACATAAGGTAAGTTCTCACCTCCAAACCTCAGCATAGGTGGTTCCCTCTGCCTGCAATATCCTTGCCAGCTATTCCCTGGGGTAATTCTTTCACTTCCATCAAGGCTCTACTCAAAGTTCCCAGTTTTAAGAAGGCCAACCACAACCATCCTTTTTAAAATCACCACTTTCCCTTTATTTCCTGGCACTCCAATCTCTTTGCCCTATTCTGATATTTTTCTTCATGGCACTAATCACTCCTTAAAATATGAAAGAATTTATTTAGTTATATGTGTCTCTTTTATTGACTGTTTCTTACAAACTCAAGGAGGTTCTAAAATCTCCTTGAGGAGAGAGAATTTTGTTTTATTTACTGTCATGTACCAACTCCCTAGTCCCTTCCTGACGTGTGATAATAAATATTTGTTGAATTAATTTGTTGTATCAATTTGGAGAAATTCAAAATCATGTGAATGTCTATTACAGGACCCCAGAAATACCAAAATATCCCTGAATAGCAGAACTTCTAGAAAGGAAGCATTTGGAGCTGAGGTGGAAAAATTGTTAGAAAGTCTATATAAATAGCTAGCTATTGAATCCGTAGATCTCTTCTACCCACTAGAAAAAGACAGCAGTTTAATTTCTGGAAAGAATCTCTAAGAGACTTTAGGTATTGGGGAATGACTTCAAGGGTACTACATAAAATTTGCCAGCTGAACAAGGAGATCCCAAATCCTCGACTTTATTTGAAATCCAAACTCAATGAGTCATTGGTGGGAACTTGTAAGATTTCTTTCTGGTGGAACTGACAAGCCCAGAAGAAAATATTTACTTAAACGAAAAATTGAAGGTGCTCCAAAAGACATGACCCAGCAACATCAGCTCATACTGGGCAGTGTGAAGGTATCCATTCGCACTGGATATCTCATAAGATTTTAGTGCCTCATCCCAAAACACAGAGGGATCACCAGGCATTTAAGGAAAGCCTCTAATTTGAAAGATTTTCCTCACAAGCAATGGAGTAAGCAAGTTTATGTATTTTTTAAAATGCAACTTTAAGAACATTATAACAAAAATAAAATCTTGTTTTACAACAAACATTTCCAACTAAATATACCTATTTTAAGCCTTAAAATATCAAGATCTTAGGACAATTATATTCTGGCATTTTCCAGAAAACAGACCCATGAACTGGTTCCCAGGCTTACGAGACCATAATTGATGTCAGGCAAAGCAAAACCTTTCCATATAGTCTTGCTGATCAGTGTTCTAGTTGTCTCATTTTGTTTAGACCCTTTAAATTCAGACTACTTTGTGCCACTTGACAAATATTTGTTGAGTGCTTACTGTGTGCAAGGCATTTTTGAGTGCTACGAAGATGTGTAAGTAATGTCATTATTGTTGCTTCACTATTACTGTGGATCTGACACAGAAATTAGTATTTCTATTTTGTGATCACAGAGAAATGAAACAAAAATATGATGTGATGTAGGCTAAACAAACTATTAGCCAGAAAATCTCACTGTGGTGAGTCTTCCCAACTGACAGGGCCCAAATTCTTCTGGGAATTTGACTTTGATGAAGTTTCTGGTCTGATTTTCTGCTAATCAAGTGCCTACCTAAGAATTTGCATGGTTTATTACATCAAAAGAAAAAGATCACATTTGAGGTTTTTAAATAGCATTTTGAAGTCCCCCCTCCTTGCCTCCACCCACACATTTTATTTTCACCTAGTGAAGGGGGACCATCAATTCAGTTCAAGATGACTCCATAAAGCCCATTGGCTTAGGCAATTACTTGATTTCCTCTCCTTGAAAATGTCATGCACATTTTAAACACATTGACAAGCAAGTGTGAAATGCTTGTCACATTTGGAGATGCTACAAAATGCAGTCTGCAGGGATAAATGGAACTTTGGATTAAAAGCTGTTATTAGGTCCAATCTTTGTGATATTTTTTCAGTCTTCAACATTGTTTTGTCCTATTCTCATCTCTCTCAGTTTTCTGAGACCCATTGTCATAGTCAAGATTCTCTCAAACTGCAAGCTGCAGAAACCCCGATTAAAATCGGCTTAAACAATATAAAAATATTTTTATATGTTTATTTTACTGGAAATCCAGTGGATTCCAGGGAAGTCAAGTCATACTCTCAAAGACATTATCAAAGACCCATATTATTTTCATCTCTTGCTTTTTCACTCTGGAGGTAGCTCTTCTCTCTTACTAGTGGTAAAATGGCTGTGGCAATTCCAGGAGACACATCTAGATGTGACAACAACTAGAAGAAGAAAAAAGATTATCTCTTCCTTTGGATCCCTAGGAGCAAACTAAAATTCTCTTAAGCCCCTCTGGCTAACTTCTCTTCCTGCTGTATAGGTCAGAACTGGATCACATGCTCATTTCTGAACCAATTACAGACAACTATGATTACATGATATTAAAAATCTGGAATGGAATAGATAAAATGGATATTGGAGAGTCACCCACACTGTTCTCTTTTGGTCTTTTGCTTTTTTCTCACTGGCCACCTAATCCTCCTTTTTGGAGGTTGGCATTCTGTGTGATGGCTAAAATCAGTTTAAAGAATTAGAATGTACCTGTTTCAGGCCATTGTTAACACCACATCCAAGGATATATTAAGCTTCAACTTCATTCATTCAAATGCAGTGATAATCACAAATTGGGAATTACTTATCACCTCGTGCTTCTTCATTAATAGATAATTCAGGATAAGTAGAATCAGAGAATTTCAGTTTTATTCTTATCTCTTCCATTTACAAACTGTGCGACATTAGATAAATTACTATCTGCCAATCTCAATTTCTACATTAATAAACTGGCAATTATTGAGTCTCTAAGTATTATTGAGGATTATTGGGATTTTTAAGTAAGATCATCGAAAACCACGTTAAAACTTTAAAGCCTATAGAGAGCTATGATTTATTGAGAATTTGAGACAAGTACTATGTTAATGTTTTTAACATTTCATTTGATTCTCACAAATTTTTATGAGGATAGTATTATTCCTGTTTTACAGATAAGGAAATTGAGGCCCAGAGTTTAAATGGCTTCTCCCAGGGCCGGCCCGGTGGCGCACTGGATAAGTGCGCCGCTTGGGAAGTGCGGCGGCGCTCCCGCCCGAGGGTTCGGATCCCACATGCAGACCGGTTCCCGCTCACTGGCTGAGCGAGGCGCGGGGGCAACGCCGAGGGTTGCGATCCCGTTGCCGGTCCCCGGTCCGGTACGGGGGCAACACTGAGGGTTGCGATCCGTTGCCGGACACGGAAAAAGACAAAAAAAAAAAAAAAAAAAAAATGGCTTCTCCCAGTAAGTGGTAGAGCTGAGATTTGAGCTTAACTGATGTCAAAGTTCATGAGCTCAACTGCCATGCTCTGTATATATACAGAATTGTTCTACTATTTCTGAAAATTCACTCACATACGGCATCCTCACTATACTCCTATTATGGCTTATAATACACTAATCCATGAATATTTATTGAGTACTATGTGTTAGGTATTAGGATAGATGCTGAGAAGGGTCCAGATAATGCTTACTGTTCTGAAGGAAGTTATAATCTAGCCAGGGAATCTGAAATAATTGATCATCCAAAGTGACATGCAGTAAATGTGAATGGACTGACACAGGCTATCACTGCTGCAGAATGAGTGTTCCACAGGAAAAGGGGGTCATGATTGTAGGTGGCCCTGACGCTTCAAGAAGAAGGTGGAATTAGCTGATCAGGGGGAATTAACATAGAAAGTGTGAATAAGGAAAGCCAGTCAATATAAATTATTTTAGGGCACAGACTAGTGAATAAGAAACTCTAGGGGAAGATAAACTAATTTATCTGCCTAGGACTAGAAGGTCTACATAAAGAAACTTGAAGGTTGATGTTGATGAGGAACTGTGATAAAAATTTTGCACTAGGAAGGAGCTATTTTCTCAAGCTGAGGGTTTGGAGTAGTGGGTAATGGTCCAGGTAATGAGCAGAACTCTCCCGACAGGGAAATGGCAGAATCAGATTTTGTCATTTTCAGATTTGATGAGAGTGCTTCTACAGCTTAGTATCTGTCTCTACGGGTCTCTGTGTCCACATATTTTAATATTTGTCAATGGAACATTCATGAAAACATTGAGACTTCTTGAAAAGCTAATATTAAAAAATTAAAAAATATTTTTTAAAAAAGCATTTATTGGTCAAAGGGTATGAAATTTCAGTTAGACAGGTGAAATGTCTTTTGACATCTATTGTACAGTGTGGTGAGTATATTGCTGAGAGTAAATTTCAAATGTTCTCACCAAAAAAAAAAAAAAAGATAAGAATTTGGTGGTGGATATGCTAATTAGCTTGATTTACTTATTCTGCATTGTACACATATAACATCACTTTGTACCCATAACTGTATACAATTGTAATTTGTCAATTTATGATAAAATAAAAAGTAAATTAAAAATAATATAATAAAATAAATAAATAAAAATTTAATAATCCCAAACCCTATCTCTCTGTCCTCAAGATTGTCATCTCTTAAAAAAAAAGCCTATAAGACCTTCCGCTCTCCCACATTTTCTCCCACCCTTTCATGTGCATGGATCTATCTCAGCATCCTTGAACTTTCTTGAATTAAATGGAAAAATCTTTTACAACTAGAAGCTCAGTTTATACTCTTCAAGATATTTTAAATTTCTCCTATATATAGCCAACAAAAACATCAATGTTCAGGTATAGAAAACATTAAATCCCTCCTTATATTTTGCCTTATTAAGTTCCATTTTTAACCAAATCTATTATAATAGCCATTCCAAATAAGTCATAAAAGGAATTGAAATATGTAAATTAAGGTTAAAATTTTTAGAATTCTATCCATTTAATTTTTAGTAACTTTGTTGAGCTGTAGTTTATACACAATAAACAGCACATAATAAATGTGCTCAATTGAATGTCTGACACATGCATATACCCGTGAACCTACCACCACAATCAAGATTCTGAATGTTTCCATAGCATCCAAAGTTGTTTCGTGCTCCCTTTGCATTCCATCTCTCTCTCCACTTTCGTCAGTGAACAACCACCAATCTGGCCTCTATCACCCTAGATTAGTTCACATTTTTGAGATTTTTATATAGGTGAAATCTTACAGTATGTACCTTTTGTGTCTAACTTCTTTTGCTCAGCATAATGATTCTTGAGGTTCATGCCTCAGCCATTTGTCTCTTTTTATTTCTAAATAATATCCAAATAAATTTACATATAAAGCTGCTATGAACATTTGTGTATAAGTTTTTGCCTAGGCATATGTTTCCCATTCTTGGGAAAATACCAAGCAGTGAAATGCTGAATCATATGATAGGAATATATCTAACATTTTTAGAAAACTGCCAAACTGTTCTCTGATGTACCGTTTGATCAAATATTCTATCTTCAGCTTACCATTTCACATGTTCACTGTCACTGTAAGAAAATATCTGTTCCTTCACCTCCTTGCCGGTATTTGGCATGACAGTCTTTTTTACTTTATCCATTCTTGAAAGTGTGAATTGGTTGCAGCTTTAATTTGCATTACCTGATGAATAACACGGTTGAGCATCTTTTCCGTACTCATTCACTATTCATATATCTTCTTTGGTGATGAAGAAATTTCATTTTATTGTATTTTCTGTCTTACTGTGGATGTATGTCCTTTGATCTTTTTGTTGAAAATGTTTTCTCCTAAAAGGGGGACGCGGAGTCGGGGGAAGGTCGTTCATGCAGTGGGCAAATGGAGAACGCGACTTCGGGTTGGATGAAGGGTGGGCGGGTTGGCGCCTCATTGTGTGGGCCGGCTGTGTGTGTTCTGCCCTTTGCTCCTGGCCTTTGGGTATTTGGAAGTTCTTGCGAGATGGCGATGGGTCTGGAGCGGCCGTGCCAGGAGACAGCGCGACCCTGAGAAGTGTGCGCTGTGATACCAGAGTACTATTTGCATTTCCAAGAGCAACAAAAAATGAATAAATCTTTCAACAATGAACCTACAACGACAAACAAGCAACAACAGGTTCGAGGTTTTAGGGCCGACACAAAAGAAGACTCCTGAGAGCGCCCAAGCCCTGCTGC
>NW_007737175.1:55526-55977 GCF_000696425.1 Galeopterus variegatus
TTCCATCTGCTTCTCTCTTTCCCTTCGGCAGAAGCCCGGCCCAGACTTGAGTAGAGAAAGGGGGGTGTTTCCGGGAGGCAGATTCCATCTCTGGGGGCCTCAGTTTGGAAGAACCCCTAACTGATTTCTGGTGGGGAGAGGGGAGCCTGGAGTGCTCTGGAGCTACATTGAAGCTACTGGAGAGCTCTCCCGGAGGGCTGACCCGTGCTAGGGGGAGTCAAAGAGGAACTGTGTGCTGAGGGACCCTCCCCCGAGGAGTTCACACCCGGCAGTGGGAGAGATGGACACCTGCTGGGCAGGGCGGGTCAGGGCACAACTTTGATGTCCCAACTGAAAGACAAGGTTTGTAGAAGACACGCCACAGCCCTGTTCTGAGCACACAGAGTGGGCAGGGGTCCGGCAAAAGGAGGTGGAGTCTCAGAAATAAATAAAGAAAGAAAGAACAATAATT
>NW_007737176.1:0-359 GCF_000696425.1 Galeopterus variegatus
TTTTTAAAGCTGCATGGTCTTCCTTTATACCATTTTAGTATTCTATTTCTTCAAATCTAAAATGCCATTAACCATAAAACACATTATTATTTTATGTGCCACTAAGAAATTAAAAAGCTGCCAATTACAATGCCACTGATAAGCTGTATCTGATTTTAGTTTTATTAAAATATGAAAAAATGCATCTTAGAATGAATGAAATATGGTGGATTGTTTCCAATCTTTTGTTGATACAGTGATATAATGAATAACCTCAATCATACCTTATTTTGTGCATTACAAGAATTAGTTCAGGATAATCAGAAATAAGAATTGCTAGATTCAAGGACACATGCATTTTAATCTTTAAATATTCCAAA
>NW_007737176.1:2341-2705 GCF_000696425.1 Galeopterus variegatus
AAATATCTGTTGGTTGTTTAAATGTATTGGTTGAACCTTCTACACAGGGTGAAATATAAAATATCAGACCCCACTCATTTTTCCCAGGAGCCGAACTTTTGGTGTGACCAAAGAACAAGCTAAATCATCAAATAGCTCTTAGACAATGTAACAGAGGAAGTTCATGCACCATTTCTGGGCTACACCTACTGAGTAAACACACTTCACAGTGAAATAAAGATTTTGAGCTACATTCTATTACATTTCAAAACTGTCAAAATGTTATCAAACGATTTCCAGAACCAAATACTGTCCAACTGCCATAAAATACAGCTGTCATTCACTATTGCTTTTTTCCATATTAAATACATCCTCTGCCTCTACA
>NW_007737176.1:8513-27647 GCF_000696425.1 Galeopterus variegatus
TTCTAATTCTGGTTCAACCATAAAGCTGAACTAAAAACCCAATTTTTTCGCCAAGGTTACCTTAACTGGCCTTTTTCTTTTTCTATTTCTAAACTTAAATGTCTAACTAAAATCCTACATCCTTCTCCTTCATTCTGCTCTATTATACATGTGAGAAAGAGGAATATAATTTTTAAAATGGGAAGATCTTTGAAGGCAAGAAATGTGTATTATTAGCCACCACCATTATTCTGAAAACGCNTTGTTTTGTTTTGTTTTGTTTCACCACAAGTAAAAAGGAAAAAACTTCAAATGGGCTTCAAATTTCCCTTGTATTTTAAAAATAATAATAGATTTATAAGTTATTGAGTACTTACTATATGTCTGTTACTATGGAGATGGACGCAAAATATGGATAAAACCTAATTCTTTTTAAGGGGCTCAAAGTTTGAAAAAAACCAAAATTCTAAAGTGTTCTTAAAAACAAAAAATGTAATAATTTTGGTTCATCCAAAGCAAGTGAGTATCCATTCTTAAACTATCCTTTCTTAAACTATCTCTCTCAGCCTCTCTCCATGTGCCCCCTGCCCCATCCCACCCTGCTGCAGGTTCTAGTTGTACTTTAAAGTCTCTGATGCTTGAAATGAAAAACTCTGAGATTCAAACAGATCTGCCACAGAATAACAATCGACAACGATCCTGAGCATCCTGAAGAAGAGATGTTTCTAATTGGAGGGAAAGATCAAATCCACTCTCTGGACCTTATGTGCAATCACTTCCATTCAATTCAACCCAACGCTTACAACTATGCAAACCTCTGGGACAAATTCTATCAAAAAGGCATTTCTATTTCAGTACTGATTGCCCTATCTCTCTTCTGGACTCATATAATCTATGGTCTATGCCATACAAGTTTCTCTTAATTGTAGAATATTCTTTGTATTGTTTGCAAAGAATTCTTGTGCCACTTGAAAAACAAGTTTAATAGTAATCAAATCTATGTCCTCAAAAGAACAGGTTAGTGCTTAGTAATAAATACTGTATCAAAATATATTTATTTGCATCTTCTATGTGTTACCACTGAAAAGAATTTGCAGAAGTAGAATTTAAAAAGCAAAGGTGTTAATGATTGAAATGTCCTATTTCATGCCCTGTCCTCTTTCTTGTTCTTAACACACTTGAGCTGTAGACTTCCACATTCAAACTGTGAAAATCCATTTCTAAAATTCAAAGAATTAGTCAACAGTAGCACACCTCTCTCCAAAGATCCCTTTACACAATGAGCCCCTCCATGACCAGATGTAGAAGCAAAATGATTCCCATCATTTCTGACGTAGCATTCACATCACAATCTGCAAAGAACAAACAGTATTTCTAGAATCTGAGAAAGCTAAAAATTGAATGCAGTTGGTTGGTTTCCAACCAGCAAGAACTCAGAAGCAGAAACGTTAGTATTTTGTTTTGATCCAAATGATCAGCATAGTTAAAAGGAAATACACATGCAATGGAAACTTTTAAGCCATACATTTTCCAGAGCCTGATCTGAACCTGGGAAATGACAGCCCTGCTCAGAGAACCCTAGGAAAACCTCTACTCTCATTTTATGTTTTTTGAGGGTTAATTTTTCACTCCACCAGTACATGGATTCTGAATGCAGACCAAAAGAGACGAGGCAATCACCAGCTTCAGGGAGAATTTGGAAGAACAAAAGTTAAACTCCACTGGATGATTCTCTTTATAATACCAAAGCCTCAATACAACATCACTAAATGGCACAAAGAAAGCACACTGTGGCACTCCTTTTATTCCACCCACCCATCACCTCCACCAAAAAAAAATTAAAACAGGTTGAGTTATACACAGTATGTTTGACTGAAAGTTTTAATGACACAGCAGTTACTCTTGCAAATTACTAGCAAATATGGAGGCTTAACAGTGACTTAATATACAGTTATAGGAAAAATAGACTCTTCTTGGGGGGAAAGGCAGGGGGAAAAAACCCAAATGCTTTTTTAAAAAGACAGCAAATATATTCAGGTACAAGATCTGCATCAAAAACATTGTTTTCTTTCTTTCTTTCTTTTTGGTACATTGTAAAAACTTACCCTGAAGAGATTTTCCCAATCCCTGGCCCAGCTTCCACCCATGTTTCTGGAGTAAGCGGTGTCCAATATTATCCTGACAGACAGAACAGAGAGACAAACCAAAAATATTCCAATAATATATTCTTCCCTTTCCTAGTGACACTTTGTTGAGCAAGAGATAGTTCTACATATATGCATGCAAAAATGTGCTAATAATAGAGGAAATGTGCCCAATAAAAGGGACATTAATGTAAAAAGAAATGTTGGCTAGTATTTTATATGAGAACATACGGGGTAAGGGTCCTTTCTGATGGTGTGCTGGGCAACTTTTGTACATAACACTTTAAAAAGGATAAAAAGGGGATGGGAAAAGGAGAATGATTTATGAACTTTTAAACATTAAAAAGCATAAAATCAAGGTACTTAAACAATCATATCCACCACCTAGACAGCACCACTTCAAGATTTGTTTCTTAAAGAAAATCTACATTGTGTTTAGTTATTTTATTTATGTGTCAGGCTTTCATGATACAAAGTAAATTATAAGTGTAAGACTGCCCCACCACTAGAAATGAAAAAAAAAAAACAAACAAACAAACAAAAAAAACCCAACAACAAAAAAAAACAATCAGAGCAAAATCCAGGCTAGACTTGATTGGTTTTTTAATATATATAAAATATATAAATATTTAACTAGCATGCAGCCAATATTAAACTGAAAAAACAGTGAGGTTAGTAAAACAAGAAATTAAATTGATTAAACAGAAAAATAAAATGAGCTCAAGCACAGACTGAGTGATGCATTTCAACATGTAGTCTAATAAAAATGCTAAGATGTTAGAATGAAACAGGCCTAGCAATAAGTTAACAGTAAAGAACCATTAGTGCATGTAGGGGGAAAAAACCCAACATACATAATGTCTCATCTTCCTAGGTGCACACTGGAAAAGGTGAAATATGTATTTCAATTAAGTTGTATGAAAAGACACCAGAAACAACAATTAAGTGTCAGCTTTTGTGTAAGTGGTCAAGATATCGGAAACTTCTGCAGCACTTTGTCCAATTCTTTGCTTTTTACAGTTATTGTGAAATACCAACATAAAGCTAAAATAACCACTGACTGTATCAGAAAAAATGATGGTACTTGTCCAAGGGAAAACATTTAAAAATCATAAACACAAAGTGTTCTATATGTATTAAAATGTAATTTATAGAATTAATCTGGTATCATCATCATTTGAAAATAATCTCATATTTCCTGAAATCAATTTATAAAGCTAACAAAACCACAAATATCTGCATTAAAACCAAACATTTCATATTTTTTATGTATCATTCAGTTCCATATTCAATGATAAAATGCTCTTTGAAACCATAGAGGTGGGAAAGAAAACATTATTTTACTCTTATCTTCTCTGATAGGAAGTTAGAAGAAGATTAAGCTTCCCCAATGCTTTTTTTTTTTTTAAATGACAATTTCCTTCTATAAATTTATGACAGAATGCAAACTGAAAAACTGGGCTGAGCGGCTGATTATTTTGTTTATGGGAGGAAAGATGAGGATACTTTTTTAAAAACAAAAAGTGGAGGCAAACTATAATCAAAAACTTATTTCTAAAGCAAGAGGCTATTGTTTTAAACATATGTGTATATATATAAATAATCATTATGATACACAAAAGATCACCAGAAATTATTTTTGCTAAGAACTGAAAGAATTAGAAAAGGCTATCGAGTGTATAATCTCAAGTGATGACTTCCACATTATTAGACATCACAAAAACATAAACTAACAGTACTACTGCTGCTGCTGCTGCGACATCTTCCCTTCTCCCCTCTCAACTGAATTGTAAGTTAAAGTATTCCCTTACTCAGTACTCAGTGTTAAATTATTTATAAATAACTTTATTATTAAAAAAAGATTAAAAGTCTCCATATAAGTATTGTTACCAGAAAATGGAAAAGGTAACGAGGCCCTTATTTTACTACTGTGAAAACAAACTTACCTGTATATAAAATCCTTATTTCATATAATAATTCCTACAACTGAATAACTCTGGAAAGGACAAAGATAACAGAATGACTCCAAGAGTATGTAGTTGATTAAATTATTGTTTGATATCTTAATAGACTATTGTTGTAACTATACCTGGCACCAAGATTTGGGTATTAAACAACGCTGACAAAAATTGTTGCCCCCCATTTTGTTTTTTGTTGCATTTTTTTTTTTTTAAGAGAAAACTCAAATCTTTGGCTAAACAGAGATGAGACATTATGCTGACTGTGTTATATCATGAATGCACTAAAATAAACAGACAGATGAAGCAGTATGCTATTTCCAAAAGCAGTGCAAGTGGAGTGAAAGCATTTCCATACGAACCTGGCTTTAAAAACTGGGCTGTCAAAAGAACAGTTAAATGTAACACAAAGTAAGAAACTGTCCAATCACTAATGGTCGTTTTTTTTTTTTTGTCTTGTTTTCAATTCACTGCTTGCAAGTAATGTATTTATTAAAGAAGAGTGAAAGCATAAGTAAATTCACGAGTCAAGACCAGCTGAGAGATTCAACAGCAGCATGTTGTGACTGACAACAGTGAAAGGAAAAGCAAATGTTAAAGGGAGAGGGAGAAAAAAGAAAAATTTAGGTTATACACATTAGCACGACTTTTACAAAACCACTCAAGAGGATGCCTGTCACCTTAAAAAAGCTATTAATACAAAATGGTAGTGGCATTTCTTTTTAAAACTTTAGGTTAAAACTGTTCCTTAATTAAATCTACTTTCTCAGGTATGAATAGAGAATGAAATGTTGGGGGCTATATTGAAATATTTAGCCACTCTAAGTCCTTCCAATTATAACAAAGGCAACAGGAACTATGGACACATCTCTCAGAACCTCTTCCCCTTCCTAGAGTAAATGAATGACTAATACAGAAAAAACTGAACCTTTCCTATCATTTCAAACTACCTGCTTTTGGAGGGAAAAAAGCAGCTCTGTGACTCAGCAGAAAGAGCTAGTATTCAGTATGATCCCTTTTCCTACCAAAAAAAAAGAAAAAAGGTTTTATAAACACTGTAAAAAATCCAAAAGGATGATAGTTAACACTTCCAGGCAAACCAAAATACTTTATAGCAAAGTAGAACAAAGCAGATTTGTCTGTCTCTGAAATGATCAAAACTTTCACTATAAAAGAACAAGGGACTCAATCAATCACCAGCCTGCAGAAAATAAATAATGTATTTTCTCTGTTTAGGGTTGTGGCTTTGCCAGTTGTGCCCATGGATACTATCTATAACAGTACTTGTGCCCATGGATACTATCTATAGCAGTATGCTGGCACGAGTAATTTATAAGCTCAAACAGATAATCTAGACAGAACAAAGGCAATGAGGACGAAATTTACTTCTAAAATAGTAACTATTAGGGAAAAAATTTTTTTTAAATAAAATAGTAACTCTTTACTATTTCAGGCACTAAACTGGTTGAGTATTCCTTATCTGAAATGCTTGGGACCAAAAGTGTTTCAGATTTTGCATTTTCATAGATTTTGGAATATTTGCATATATACATAATGAGATATCTTGGGGACAGGACCCAAGTCTGAACATGAAATTCATATATGTTTCATGTACACCGTATACACATAGTTTGAAGGTAATTTTATAAAATATTTTTACTAATTTTGTGTGTGAAACAGGTGTGGAATTTTCCATTGTGGCATCATGTCAGTGCTCAAAAAGTTTTGGATTTTGGAGCACTCCAGATTTTCAGATTTGGGATGCTCAACCTGTAACAGTGACTAAAAATCTTTCAGTTTTTGTTCTTTAAATAAAATATATAATTTGGGGCTTAATTATAATCTCATAGAACAAAAAATAAATTGTAGAAAAAATTCTTTAAAATAGTTTGGTTTCAAATAACAAAGATGCATGATAAGTGGTAGGCTGTTCATACTTTAAACGTACACGAAGAATTGTGAGGAAATCCTAATTTTAAAGTAATTAATAAGGCAACTGGAAAAAAGCTGGCTTTCCAAGTGATTCATGAAGAGTTCACACAACCTGTTTATTATGCTCTGCGCTCAAAACCACAAAATGGTGGCAGTGTGGCATGTTCTTTGGTTGGAAACAAAGTTCTTCTAATTCTGGTTCAACCATAAAGTTGAACTAGAAACCCAATTTTTTCACCAAGATTACCTCAGCTGGCCTTTATTTATTTTTTTTATTTCTAAACTTAAATGTCTAACTAAAATGTTACACCCTTCTCCTTCGTTCTGCTCTATTATACATGTGGGAAAGAGGAATGTAATTTTTAAAATGGGAAGATCTTTGAAGGCAAGAAATGTGTATTATTAACCACCACCAATATTCTGAAAACGCAATACCAGCAATAAAAACAAAAACCAGAAAACTCATTATTAACTGTCTCAGCCTTTACTCTACACTTTTATTTATTAATTAAATATTAAGTAGAAAACGTTCCCAGGAACTTATCTCTGCTCCATGAAGCTGTATAACACCACAGTAACAATGATCATTTTAGCAAGAGCACCACCAATGTGTATGATGAGAGCCTGCCAAAACACAGATAAAAATTCATCTTATTGTATAGGGCTGACTACAAGTTTTTGAAAGAATATCATCTCTCAAAAGAAAACTATACTACATGTATGTCAGTGACTGGATGAATATATTAATTCTACACTGAATTTTCTTTTAGTTGACCGCCACATTCAATTTACACCATCTAGCCCATTTTCAACAGTGACAAAAATGCTAAGTCTCTTGAGTGGATTGTAAGCTTTGCTGATTGTGTATTAAAGACTCTGTAAGCAAGAACCAAATGCTACTAGGTGAACCCATGCAAACCAAAAGTTGTAAAAAATCCCCAAACAAAAAAATCTATAGCTCACTGCCAAGTTGTAAGAAATCCCAAAACGAAAAAATCTATAGCTCACTACAGATGACACAATGAAGACCAGAGAGAAAAGCCATATAGTAATGCTACACCATTCAGCTCCAAGAAGCACATTATTTATAGTGCAGTCCACATATGGTCACTGCTAAATGTCAAGTCAGCAGTCTTATAGTGTTACAGTTCGGAATTAGTGGAGTCCACAGATCTAAACAGATATGAAACATGACAAAACCCAATTACACATGTACTTCTAAATCCCTAGATGAGCAAACTAAACACTTGTAACTGGAGTTTCAAACTTATACTAATTTTTAAAACCTGGTTGGTCAACCTGACAACTATAAAGACAGTTTAATCAGTCAGGTAGTGCAAAGACCAACTAATGGCTTATGGGCAGTTACACTTCCAATTGCACCAATGACAACATATTTTAAGTCTATGATGCAGGCATTTTGCCTTCTGAATAGCTTAAAATCATTCTCTTAACTGATTTCTCATCTTCTAACTATGATAAAGGTCATAAACAACCATAAATCCTAAATCACAACAACTAATTCATATAACTGATAAAATCCTGGGCTATGACTTTAGATCAAGTGTTATTTGTTTTCTAAATACTTTATCTTTAAGGTATTGTGGAGGTCATAATTATAATGGCTGGGACCTAAAAAACTCATAAAACAATAACAACTTTTAAAATTTAAGTTCAAAAGTTTGTTATAATAACAATAAAATGTTAATATTTTCCACCTTCTGATTAATTCAAATAATGATGTTATCTAGCAATTCTTTCATAATTTTCTTAGAAAGGTGTTTTATTCTTGACCAGAAATTTCATCAAAAGATATCTGGTTGGTTAAAATAAAGAAGGGGAAAAAAAACTTTATAACAAATATTATTAAATACTTTACAAGGGCTGATTTTTTTAGCGTTTTCAACATTTGCCTATTGAAACTGAAATACCTGTATCATCTCACTAAAAAGTCTAGGCTTCAGAAGTTCAATAAAAGCATAATGCACTATTACATCTCTGTATTTCATTTCTCATCTTACTGGTTTGTATCAAATTTACCCTATTACAAAACAAAAAGACCTTAATCCTATACTCACAATAACCCTTCAAACGGGCATATTCTTGGCATAAACCTGTGCAAACTTCCATGGTTACCAGCTTCTGCAGATCATCTTTGTTATAAAAAAAAAAAGACTAGACCTTTAGCTCTTGCAATGATCTGTAGACTCCCCAAACTGCATATTTCCAGCCACTCTTGAGTTGCATGCTGTAGCAAAACAGTCAGCACCTCTCAATAGATATTGCTGCAGAGAAAGATTTTAATTCAGCAGACTCTTTCTGTGTCAGAAGCAATGCCACTTTCCCCTAAGAACAAAACAGCTAAATATAGCCAGCCAGCCAGATAACTTAATATATACTTATTATTTGGTGGGCATTCCCACCAAATAGGTGATAGGGGACTTCTTTTGTTTTGGGGGGAGAGGAGGGAGCACTACTTTGACATCAATCACTGCAAGAGTTTCTTTTAAAACTTTAAAATTTTATTCGCAAATGATTAGGTAGCAGAAATTAGATCCCTCCTATCTTGTGTGTCCCACTTCTATCTAACACAATGTAGGCTGTGAAGCTCCTCCTCCTACTGTACTACCTAAACGACTACATCACAAATAATGCATATATTTATGTGTTTCAGGAGTAAATTTTTATTTGAGGTATAATTTATTAATATAATATACATCTCTGAACATAAATTTATTTATTAAAAAATTAAATATCCAGTCTGGATACTATACCATTTGCTATTTTAAGTGGAGAAGATAACACTATTTAATAAATAAGGCATATATCAATTCTACTACTACTCACTGAGATTACTCAACAATGACTACTCAGTCAGACTGTCTTCTGCTAGTGTTCTCTCTATGACATATGCTGGAAAAATCTCTGGACATTGTGAGAGGTAGAACAGCATTAACCTCACGTGCCACAGGAATGAGTTTTCCAAAAATCTTACAATGTAGCCATAAAAGAAGGCTTAAAAAAATGTTAAATACCATTTAATTTAGTGCTTTCTAAAAATTTTTGTTCGGCATAGCAATAATGAATACTAGGCAGCAAATTTAATCTAATTAAATTTCCTACTACTGTCGAGTCAGAGTACCCACAGAATTATAGCTTATATAAGAATATTAATCAACCATGCATTTGTAGTATACAGTACTGGGGCCTTGCTTCTGATGGTTTTCTGTTCTTAAACTTTGACCCAAAGAAACATGGTTAAATTAAAATTGAAAAATTAAATTATTTTGCAAGTATAAAATACTGGTCTAACCTACAGATTTCATTACAAAATTCTGCCTTGTGATAAAACCCAAGATGATATGGAACAAGGCACAAACTTCAGTGATTTTTAACTTGCCAAAGTGGGCTTGGCATTTTACCCTCAGCAAAGTGGGTTTGGCATTTTACCCTCACGTCAAAACACAAGACTTGACTTTCGGCACAACATCAGATGTGAATTCTCCCTCTGCAGCATTATCACATGCGTCATCAATTACTGCCATGCCTAAGTCTAGCATCATGCCAGCACATTAAGACAGAAGGTACTATATGCAGTGTTCACTGGACCAAAAGGACAGAAATAAGAAGGGGATGTAGGGAGAAAGAAACCCTAGAGAAGAAATTAAAAAAAAGGCAGACCGTGCAATACAAACCAGATCATGGCTGCTTAGCTAATATGGGCCAACTGCTGTGGAAGAAAAATGTCGAACACCCCAAGTTGTGTAAATTTCTGTAAACATCTAAACACACACACAAACACACACAACACCAACCTAATTAGGAACATAAATATATGTTGATCCTTTACTACGTTACAGTTTTGAAAATAAATGCTAAAATTAAAATATATGTGCTCTCTAAATTGCCTTCTTATTTTCCCAAGGGAGAAGAAGTTAGTGTTTCTGAAAGGGGGAAGGGGCCCTGTCTTGACTGCTAATAAAGGTTAAGATTCCCTCCTTGATTTTCTTCCCCTACTTGAGTTTTACCAGTAACTCACTAAAACCCTCATTAAATACATACACTTACGCACAAGTATTAAATGCTGACAATAATGACAAGTTTAGACAGTTTAACAACGGACCGTGTTATTTTAAAACAGCAGGTTTTTCAAAATGAAAATGATGTTCAAAAATTAAGAAGTTTTTTTAAATTAAGAGTCAGGAAGGGGCCGGCCCGGTGGCGCACTGCTGTAGTGCGCCGCTTGGGAAGCGTGGCGGCTCTCCCGCCGAGGGTTTGGATCCCACATACAGACCGGTTCCCGCTCACTGGCTGAGCGGGGTGCGGGAGCAACGCCGAGGGTTGCGATCCCGTTGCCGGTCCCGGTCCGGTACGGGGGCGACACTGAGGGTTGCGATCCGTTGCCGGACACGGAAAAAGACAAAAAGGAAAAGTCCCGGTCCGGTACGGGGGTGACACTGAGGGTTGCGATCCGTTGCCGGACACGGAAAAAGACAAAAAGAAAAAAAAAAAAAAAAAAAAGAGTCAGGAAAATACATCTACTTCTTCTATTGCTTGGTATCATGAATGTTTGAAACTAAGGAGTGTAATAGAAATAATTGACTTTTGACAAAAACCAGATATATCTTAAGCTACAGAGACCAAGTTTACCATGTTTCACAAGTCTGGTGAATAAAACATATTACTCTTTAACTGTTTCTAATGGAACATTTCACACATGATTATGCTGCCCAGGAAAGGTGAAGCTATTAAAGGATCAAAATACATTTTACTCCTTTATTCAATTTATAAAAACACTAAACTTTAACTTGCTATCTTTAACAGATTATCAGTATAGGCCAAAATAATATTTTTCCAGCAAAATTCTAATTTGTTTCTAGATTTTTTGGACTTATTTCCTAACATATTAATTATTAGATTACTTCCCAAACTCTATTTGATTATTGTAGGGCATGCAAGAAAACAGCTCTAAACTGTACTATCAGTTATTAATAAGTTTAACTTCATTCACATCAAGTGTCACACGAACATTACCTAACTAACTGGCTAAAACCCCAAATTAAGCACTGATTATCTTACCGATTCTATAGGCTTGTCGAGTGATGCTTGTTCAATTTCCAAGTGTCCTTCTTCATACTGATCAAAGTGATTACCCTGAAAAAAGAGGGCTACAGTTATATTTCAAAAAAATAATAAATGTCAAAACTAATAGCCTAACCAAACTAGGCATTTCTAATTCTCCATTCTTTTTCATACTGCAAATTCAGACTTTTAAAAAACCTATAACAACAACTTACTAGGAGTCTAGGCCTGGCAATCTTAACTCTACTTCTTCTGATAAGTGTTGAAATTGTAAACTAAAACACTATCAACCATTTGGAACATCAGCTCTTTCTTAAATTGACTATATTAGGAAGACTGCAGAATCTTAAAAACAAAGGGCTATGCTGTTTTTCTTTCATAAACAACATTGTATTAAATTTTTAATGCTAAAGAAAAAAATCAGAAAAATGCAAATAAAATCTATATTATAATACTGTTCAATGCTGATAACATTACTTTTAAATGAAACTACTAAAACATTAAACTTTAAATCATCAATTGCTACCATCCAGGTTTTCAAAGAATACAAAAATACAATCTCTTGACACAGTTTCTAAATGCAACTATTCCTCAAGATGACCTGCCAAGAGAGATAAACATGCTTGTATAATGCCAAGTTTGATCATAATCAAGCAAGCTGTCACTCCTACACAGTTCAACTAAGGATAGGTGCAGACAACTAGGAAATTCTCTCCAATCAGGGTTTTCTCAGATCTCCCTGTTACAGTATGAAGGAATAGCTCATAATTTGACTTTAAATCAAAATATCAATTTCCTGGTTCCCTTCTTGTTCCAAAGTAGAGGGCAGGAGGATTTTTGAGTCCTGAACTGACCTACGTCAAAAGACTAAAGATTTCAGTACAGCCTAAATTAATTCAGTGCATAGAATGAGATGACAACTTGATTGTTAACCTAACAAAAAGTTACTTTGCTTTTTCAAGGTAAAATTAAAATTCTAGTTTAATAAATAAGACTTGATGATGGAGAGCTCTATCATGTAATCTGCCATATTGTATTATAAATATTAGGTTCCCCTCACCAGACTGTGATGTCCTTAAGAACAAGAACTAAGTCTTGTTTATCTCTTCCAACCCAAATACTTAATATGGTAGTTAAACGTTAGAGAACAATTAGGTGCTAAAATTGTGTGGTAGTAATTAACAAGTTCTAGAACTAGATAGTGGTGGTGATTAAAATGATAAATTTTATGTTATGTGTATTTTATCCAAATAAAAATAAGAAAACTAAATTGTATGGTAGAGTCTATCCAAAAGAAAAAAGGAATAATGGGATAGGAATGGGTTTTCCAAACACAAAAACAAAACTTAAAAATTAAAAATTTAACACCTGCTTCTTGGCATTTTAATTTCTACTTTAAAATTTAAAAATTTAACAGTTAATTAAAAGGTGTTAATTGCAAAATACTTCTAAATTCTTAGGTAATAAACATCCCAAGCTGGCTTGTTAGCTCAGAGGGTTAGAGCACAGCCTTGTAACATCAAGGTCAAGGGTTCAGATCGCAATACTGGCCAGCTGCCAAAAACAAAAAAACTTCCCAACACTTAGATTAACTGAAACCTCACAATATAATAGAAAACTGATGTACAGCCAAGTCACATAATTTCCGTCAATAGCTCTATAATGATAAAAGAATAATCTCAACCTACCAACAATAATTGTATACTACTTTTAAAGTAATTAAGCCAACTTAGGATAACCATGTGATTGTTTTAAATAAAGAGAATTGCACCCAAATTTATCACTATCAAATATGTATAATAAGAGCACATTTACAGATACTAGAGAATTACCAAGTAATTCTACAATAAAAAAAAAAAAAAAAAAAGGTATCTTCTAGGAAAAGCAATTCCAGTTCATCATTGCTGGATGAAATATCACTACTTGTTTTTCCAAACTGATAATGAACCACTACCAAAATCTTCTCTTAATCTTAGACTTCAAAGTTGTTTTAGAAAATCCTTATGGAAGTGCCGGCCCGTGGCTCACTTGGGAGAATGCGGTGCTGATAACCTCAAGGCCACGGGTTCGGATCCCTATATAGGGATGGCCGGTTCGCTCACTTGGGAGAGCGTGGTGCTGACAACACCAAGTCAAGGGTTAAGATCCCCTTACCAGTCATCTTAAAAAAAAAAAAAAAGAAAATCCTTTTGTAGATTACAAACTACTATCAGCAAACACCAGGTTCCAAATAAGATGCTTAACATGTTTCTAAATACAGACAACTAATTAAAAGTTTCAAATCATTCTGGATCTATCAATATAAATCAGGATTAATATAGTTTGACTGGTTAGAGCATGGTGTTGATAACACCAAGGTCAAGGGTTATTATCCCCATACCAGCCAACTGCCAAAAAAACAAAAGAAAATACACAACTACATATATAGTTTGAGTCCACAAAAAGACCCACACGTTTATGATTAACTGATCTCCAACAAAGGTGCAAGGACAATTCAATAGAGAAAAGATAGAATTTTCAATAAATAGTGCTAAAAAAAAAGAGCCTCAATCCATACTTGGAATGATAAAAAATTTAAATGTATTTGCATACCTAAATGTAAAGCCTAAAAAATAAAGATTCTATAAGAAAATATATAGCAGAAAATCTTTCTGGCTTCAGGCTAGACAAAGATTTCTTAGACACCACCCATAAGAGAAAAAACTGATAAACTGGACTGGGAAAAAATTTTTACAAATCTCTTACCTTACTTAGACAAGACAAAACAAAACAAAACAAAACACAAAAAAAACACTTGTATCCAGAATATATAAAGAACTCTCAAAACAGAGTAAAAAAGCAACCCAATTTTAAAAGTATGCAAAATATTTAAACAGACATTTCATCAAAGAAGATATATAGCACGTGAGCACATGTGCATGATACAGCAAATAAAGACATGCACACTCAACATCATAAATCATTAGCGAAATACAAACTAAAACCACAAGACAATACCACTACATGCCTATTAAAATGGCTTTTTAAAAAAAATTGACAATGCCAACATCTGATGAAACTGAAGAACAAGAACTCTCATATATTGCTAGTGGGAATGTAAAATGGTACAGCCAACTCTGAAAAACAATTTGACAGTTTATTATAAATTAATCATACAGTTATCACACAACTCAACAATACTGTCCCTAGGTATTTACCCAAGTGAAATAAAAACCTATTTTCACACACAAAAACCTATTTTCACAAAAAACCCTGTCTATGAATGTTTATACTGTAATAGCTTTATGTGTACAATGGAAATTACCCAAATGTCTGTTCTGGGAAATGGATTTGAAAAACTATGACACACCTATACAATGGAATATTACTCACCAATAAAAAGGAATTATTCACACAAGCAATAAACACAGATGATCTCAAATTCATTATGCTAAGTAAAAGAAGCCACACTCAAAAGGCTTTCCCTTTATATGACATTCTGGAAAAAGGAAAACTAAAGAAAAGAAAGATCAGTGGTTACCAGTGGCTATATACTGATTGTGATGGTGGTGACATTATGGCACATTCTGTCAAAACTCAAACTGTAAATTAAAGGGGATAAATTTTACTATATCTTAATCATACTTTAGTTTTTAAAAAAAGGGCAGGAAAAGGCATTATTTCTACACCTCCCCCTAAAAATATATTTTAAACATTTAAAAAGTATAAATCCTGCTCTGTAAGCAGATTACAGTTGTGGTTATGTGAATCTTTACATGTGCTAAAATTCATAGACCTGCACATCAAAATAAAAGTAAATACTTAAAAGTTTTGTATATTACATAATAGCTAGAGGAATGTTCTTGCCACAAATAAATGATAAATGCATGAGGTGATGGATACACAAACTATCCTGACTCCATTATTATAAAACATATATAGGTATCAAAACATCAGATTGTACCACATAAATATGTACAATTATGTCAATTAAAATAAATTTTAGGGCCGGCCCGGTGGCGCACTGGATAGTGCGCCGCTTGGGAAGCACGGCGGCGCTCCCGCCCGAGGGTTCGGATCCCACATACAGGACGGTTCCCGCTCACTGGCTGAGCGAGGCGCGGGAGCAACACCAAGGGTTGCAATCCCGTTTAAATAAATAAATAAATAAATAAATAAATAAATAAATAAATAAATAAATAAATAAATAAATAAATAAATAAATAAATAAATAAATAAATAAATAAATAAATAAATAAATAAATAAATAAATAAATAAATAAATAAATAAATAAATAAATAAATAAATAAATAAATAAATAAATAAATAAATAAATTTTAAAAAATGTTTTAAAAAATTAAAAAATAAAAATAATAAGTCAGCTGGATGGTTAGCTCAGTTGGTTAGAGCATGGTGCTGGTAACACCAAGGTCCAGGGTTTGATCCCTATACCAGCCAGCCACCAAAATAAATAAACAAAAAGTCAACACTACTATATGATTTTTAAAAAAATCAAATAAAAATAAAACAAACTAAAATACATGCATATAACAGCTCTAGAATATATAAGAAGCTGGTAGTAGAAGTTAACTGTTTGAGAGAACTGCATGCCTAAGAGACAAGAGATGAGAGGGAGACCCTATTTTTAACTGCATTTTTTTTCCTTCTAGGTTTTATTGTATTTTAAAATATTCCATCAGAAATTTATGTTTAATGGTGTTGATTCAAAAATATATGTAGTTTTCATTTAAAAGTTCAAAGATAAACACAAAGTGAGATCATACTGTTAGGATACTACTTTAAAACTTTTTTTTAAGCTTAAACATTACAACAGGTCACAAGCTCACCTCATTTTCTTGCCAATCATCTCAATAATTGACACCAGGTACAAACACAATTCAGCAGAGAAATGACAGTATTTTCAATACATGGTGCTTTTAAAAAATACTACAATCCATTCTTTATACCTTAACAAAAAACTAACTCAAAATGCATTGCATACCTAAATGTAAAACCTAAAATGATAGAGGGTGACCAGAGTCACTCTTTTGCTGTTGAGAAGATAGCTATTAAAAAAATGGGTGTGTACCAATCAACCACAATGTAATCCCAACTCTAATAAATTTCAACTTAAAAATTAATTAAGGGCGGGCCTGGTGGCGCACTGGAGAGTGCGCCACTTGGGAGCGCAGCGGCGCTCCCACCGAGGGTTCGGATCCCATGTGGTGACCGGTTCCCGCTCACTAGCTGAGCGTGGCGCGGGCGCAACACTGAGGGTTGTGATCCCGTTGCCGGTCCCCGGTACAGGCGCGACACCGAGGGTTGCGATCCCATTACCGGCCAGTAAAAAAGACAAAAAGGAAAAAAAAAATTAATTAATTAAGATGGGAAAAATAACAATAATGAGAGACATCAAACCATCTGGATTCAAAAATTAAAATCTTTTAACCAGGGTTGGCCTGTGGCTCACTTGGGAGAGTGTGGTGCTGATAACACCAAAGCCATGGGTTCAGATCCCTATACAGGGATGGCCAGCTGGCTCACTTGGGAGAGTGTGGTGCTGATAACACCAAAGCCATGGGTTCAGATCCCTATACAGGGATGGCCAGCTGGCTCACTTGGGAGAGCGTTGTGCTGACAACACCAAATCAAGGGTTAAGATCCCCTTACTGGTCATCTTTTAAAAAAAAAACAAAAACTTTTAACCAAATGATCTTTTCAATGAAATCAAATTTATAAATTAAAAAGTAAAAATACACTGCTGACATTTTTACTAATTCACATTCCAAATTAGAGATTGTTTAGAAAAGAAAACTCAGAGATGAACTCAATTTTAACAATTTACTCCTGCGGTCTTGCTAAACTACATTTGTAACAGCTACCTTTTGAGTACCTATTAATAGCTATTAGGCTCTGCATATTTCACAGGCATCATCATTTCAATTAGTCCTCTCAATGACCCAACAAAGTAGGTATCATTCATTATTTCCACTGCCAGATGTAGAACTTGAGGGTGTTAAGAAATTTGCTCAAAGCTACTTAAATAGTAAGTGGAAAAAGCCCAAATTCCAAACCCAAACCTTTATAACTTCAAAGCTCATGCTCTTTCTTTCTACTATACTACTTTGTGACTTTCTTTTTTTTCCAGGAGAAAAAGGCAAGGGAAGGTGAGGGAGAAAACTGGGAAAAGAACATCATTTTCCAGAGCTTTTATAAATTTAAAATGCAGACAGTATTCACTGCAGCATTCCACTAATACAAAGTTACTTTAAAAAATTCATGGAGGCTTTCAGTCAAGATGGTGGAATAGACGGTCCCCAGAGTCACTCTCTCCCACAAATCAACCAATTTCCAACTATAAAAAAGCAACAGCAGCCAAGCTGGGGCTTCTAGAGCTCAGGGGAAGAGGAGAGACCTACAGAGTTCATGAAGGCGGGAGAAGCCACAATGAGAGAAAGAAAAAACTGCTTGGAGTGTTTTGGGCCACAGCTGCTTTAAGGCTGGAGCTGCTAAGCACACAAGCAGGAGCTGGCAAAAGCCACAACTGTGCCCTTCGGATGGAGGTGCTTGGAGGCGGCAGGGGAGAAGGGGGCAACAACAAAACCACTAATAGGGTTCCCGTGGACACACACAGGAGCAAGAAGCCACAACAACTGAAAAAAAGGAGCCATTCAGAGGCCAGTGAGTCACTACAAGGGACTGGTGATGGTCCGACCCATGGGAAGTGTTTGCAGCATGGGAAGTGTTTGCAGCATGGGAAGTCGGGGAGACAGGCCTACCAGGAGAACACTGGAACAGAGCAAGGACAGCCATCCACCTCCCCCCTCCAGTCAGTGCAAGACCACTGAGAGGAGACTGGTCAGGAATAGAGAATTGCATGGGGTGTAGTTTGATGAAAGACGCAGGCCCAGATCAGAGTTTCTACACAACCCAGGTGCACCAGCTCTCTGGAGAGCCAGAAGTACCTATAAGGTCAACCATTAAACCCTGAGCTTCACAAAAAGCCTTCCCTAGGGAAAAAGAAGCAAAGCAGCAATTTAGCTCAACCACAGAGCTCAAGTCCTGGTTCCCACAGGAAGTTCCCCATTTTAGAAGTAAGCAAAGGAAAAAATTAATTCCTGCCCAGGCACACCACCAGTACCTAGGGGCCCTGCAGGGAACCTGAGGCATGAAACCAGGGGCCAGAACCACCCCCTCCCACAACCAGGCACACCACCAGCACCTTGGAACCTGCCCAGGGACCTGAGGTATGGAGTCAGGGACCAGACGACCCCCACACACAACCAGGCACACTGCCAGCGCCTCAGGGCCCATCCAGGGACCTGAGGCATTGAGCTGGGGACCTAACCCCCCTCCCACAACCAGCACACCGCCAGTGCCAAGGAGCATGCCAATAACATCACCTCCATGTTGGTGACCCACCATAGCCACCACAGTAACTACTACTGCTGCGAAAGCAGCTAGACATTAGGACCACCACACAGATGGGTCCACCAGCCACTGCAATCCACGGACACAGGGAGAGTCACCAACAGAGACCAAAGAAAGGAAGATGTCTCTCTCAACAAAGCCCATTCCAGAGTGACAGAAGAAGAATCTGCTCTACAATAATAGTGGGGGACCTGAACACACCTCTCAGCATTGGACAGATCATCTAGGCAACAAATCAACAGAGTAACCATTACTCTTTCAGAGGGAGAAAAGAAATCTAGGGTTATCAGTGGTGGGAGGGAGAGGGGGATAGGGAGAGATTAGACAAGGGCATAAAGAATAAGTACAATTTATAACAATATATATGCTAGTAATATTGATTTGATCAACATGTCAACATTGAACCCCAAAAATATGTATAATCAATTATGATTCAGTAAAAATTTAAAAATAAATAAATAAATAAAACAAAAAACCCAAAAACTTCATGGAAAGGTTTGCATTATCTTTTTTTTTTTTCCTTTTTGTCTTTTTTCGTGACCGGCAACAGATCGCAACCCTCAGTGTCGCGCCCATACCGGACCAGGACCAGCAACAGGATCGCAACCCTCGGTGTTGCGCCCGCACC
>NW_007737176.1:28647-31654 GCF_000696425.1 Galeopterus variegatus
GGCGGGAGCGCCGCTGCGCTCCCAAGCGGCGCACTGTAGCAGTGCACCACCGGGCTGGCCCTGCATTATCTTTTAATTCTATTTTTCCACAAACTTTTTGAACTACCCTCATGCATGTGTGTGTAAATATATATATTTTTTTCTTTTTTTAAGTGGAAACAAATTTCCAATAGGAAAAAGTTTAATACTATTTTATTAATGCAACAAACTATTAGGGAGTCATCAAAATAGTTAAAAAACTATATAGAAATACATTAATTTTAAATCCAATGGAAGGTGAAAGGGTAGTTAACTGATTGCAATTGTGCAAGCCTATTTATGTGGACAAGAACTAGGCAGTGGCTACAAATCTGACAGGAGCTGTGTTAGGGTAGTGAAATAACAAAAAATATATTCTCAATTACTAAAAATAAGCATTAGATTGGGCCGAGCCCGTGGCGCACTTGGGAGAGTGCGGCGTTGGGAGCGCAGCAGCGCTTCCGCCACGGGTTCGGATCCTATATAGGGATGACCGGTGCGCTCACAGCGCTCACTGGCTGAGTGTGGTTTGGCCGGTCTCAAAAAGGACAAAAATAAAATAAAATAAAATAAGCATTAGAGCTTAAGAGAAAAAACGTCCACGTGTCATTACTAAGCATATATGTATATGTGTGTATGTGCATTTACATGTGTGTGTGTATGAAGAAAGACATCTAACAAACATACAGTTTTTCAAAAATTTAAGTATCTGCTGATTTTATTTATTTATTTATTTATTTTTAGAAGATGACCAGTAAGGGGATCTTAACCCTTGAGTTGGTGTTGTCAGCACCACGCTCTCCCAAGTGAGCTAACCGGCTATCCCTATACAGGGATCCAAACCCGTGGCTTTGGTGTTATCAGCACCACACTCTCCCAAGTGAGCCACAGGCCAACCCAGTATCTGCTGATTTTAGTGATGGCAGTTCACTTCAAAAAGCCTGAAAAGAAATATTCCACACAAAGGACCACAACTAACTTAGCAAATTGAGAGATTACTTCTTAACATTTACATAAGTATGTCTGATTTGCTCTAATAAATAAAATAAACAAGCCAGTCAATTAGTTGCAACATTTAAGAAATATAAAAACTGTTTATAAGGGCTGGCCCATGGCTCACTTGGGAGAGTGTGGTACTCATAACACCAAGGCCATGGGTTTGGATCCCTATACAAGGATAGCAGGTTACCTCCCTTGGAGAGCGTAGTGCTGACACCACCAAGTCAAGGGTTAAGATCCTCTTACCAGCCATCTTTAAAAAAAAAAAAAAAAACTTTATATTTTTCACTGTTTTAAAATTTACCTTTTTAAAAATTAGGAATCATAACACAGTCACAAAGAATAAGAAATAAGCACCTATCATCAAAAAAAGTACTTTTCATACAAGAAAAACTATCAATACATCTTTCATCTCAGTTCTCTAAAGCAGTTATCACCAATTTTAAGTCCTGTTTTTATCAGTAATTCACTGTATGACCTAATGCAAATCATGTCATTTCTCGCCCTTTGTGCCCTCATTTATAAAATGAAGAACTTGAATTAGACATTTTTATTTCTTGGTCTAAAATGCCATGAATTTCCAAATTTAAACTGAATTAAATTAAATTTACCCTATAGAAAAAGGCTTTGATTTCTTTAAAGTTTGTTAACACAAAAACATAAAGATCATAAACTCCCACAAAAGCAAAATCTTTTTTCTTTTTCAAAAACAAAATCTTGGGCCAACCCGGTGGCGCACTGGAGAGTGCGCCGCTTGAGAGTGCGGCGGCGCTCCCGCCAAGGGTTCGGATCCCATGTGGAGACCGGTTCCCGCTCACTGGCTGAGCGCGGTGCAGGCGCAACACCGAGGGTTGCGATCCCGTTGCTGGTCAGTAAAAAAAAGACAAAAATAAATAAATAAATAAATAAAAATAAAACAAAATCTTAATTTTACCATAATGGGGAATAATGCTTGGTAGTGAAGCATAAAACATTTTTCATCCCCAAAAGAAATATAGCCTCATAACAATGATGTGAAAAATAAGTAAAAGTAAACAAAAAACTAAGTGACTTTTGGTTTGGTGCTAACTTTTTAGATACAATACCAAAGGCATAATCCATGAAAGAAAGAATTGATAAATTGGTTTCATTAAAATTTAACTTTGGCTCTGCAAAAGACAATGTCAAGAAAATGAGAAGACAAGACAGTTTGGCAGTTTTTTACAAAAGTAAATATAGTTTTACCACACAACCCAGCAATCACTCTCCTTTATATTTACCCAAAGGAGTTGAAATTTTATGTCTACACAGAACCTGCACATGGATGTTCATAGCAGCTTTATTTGTAACTGCCAAAACCTGGTAGTAACCAGGATGTCCTTCAGTAGGTGAATGGATAAATTGTGACACATTCAGACAATGGAATATTATTCAGCACTAAAAAGAAATGAGCTATCAAGCCACAAAGAGACAGGGAGGAATCTTGAATACATAAACTAAGTGAAAGAAGCTGATCTGAAAAGGTTACATACTATATGATTCCAAATACATAACATTCTGGAAAAGGCAAAATTAAGGAATGAGTAAAAGGATCAGTGGCTGCCAGGGGTCTGGGGGGAAGAAGGGATGAATAGGTGAAGCACAGGAGATTTTTAGGGCAATGAAACTATTCTCCATGATATATAATGGTGGATACATGTCATTATACATTTGTCAAAACCCACAGAACTACAAGACTGAACCCTTAATGCAATCTATGGACTTTGGTTGATAATAATGCATCAGTGTTGGTTCATGAATTGTAACAAATGTATAAATGTATTACAGATATAACAACCGCGCAGGATGTTGATGATGGGGGCTGTATCTGTGAAGGAGAGAATGGATATGTGGGAAGGAACTCTACACTTTCAGCTCAACTTTGCTGTAGACCTAAAACTGCTTAAAAAATAAAGCCTGTCTTTTTTTTTTTTTTTTTTTTTTTTGTCTTTTTCCGTGTCCGGCAACGGAT
>NW_007737176.1:32370-39551 GCF_000696425.1 Galeopterus variegatus
TCGCTCAGCCAGTGAGCGGGAACCGGTCTGTATGTGGGATCCGAACCCTCGGGCGGGAGCACTGCCGTGCTTCCCAAGCAGCGGGCGGCCTTTTTTCTTAAAGTAAACAAAAACATGGAAATTAGGCTGACCGGTTAGCTCAGTTGGTTAGAGCACCACCTTGTAACACCAAGGTTAAGGGCTCAATCCCTGCACCAGCCAGCTGCCAAAAAAAAAATAATAATAAAATAAATAAATAAATAATAATAATAAACTCATTTTCAACATTTCTAAAGCATTTCTTCCAAACAGTATGTCTATTTTAAAACTTTACTACAAAATGGAAAGGTAATAAATTCATAACAATGGTTACCTCTAAGAAATGAAATAGAGAAAGGAAGTCTTTCTTTAATTTCTCACTTGTTAAGATGTAGTCTAAACTTTTAATAATATCCACTTTTACTTGTTTTTAATAAGGGGAGCCATGATGTTCTAAAAAAAATAAATTAAAGACATTACTAGCACAAAGTTTCCTCACCTGTTACAAGAGGCTATCAGACTAGGTAACATGTCCAGATGTTAAAAGTTCTACCTATGAGTTCAGTCTACCAAAATGTCTGGAGAAAACTATTTTACCAAAAACGTGCTCTTAATGGGAATAAATTCAAATAGTGCAAATCACCTCAAAATGATTGAAAAAATTGAGGGGCAAGAAAAAGGATGTGGAACTACTGAGTCTTTACAGTAGTTAACTTTAAAAAAAGTCCTGTATAAGACAGATGCTTCACATTTTATTATATAAAAAGGACATGTTATTCTAACCCAACACATAATATTCAGTAATTTTCTGCCATTTACTTAGAACTGTTCTTGTATAGAACATATTGATGAAGAAACAGTACTTGGACCCAAGGAACGTGCCTTATGATGGAGACAGGTAACAGAGAATTACAACATAACTGTCACAATAGAAGTGTAAACAGAAAGCTGGGGGAGCACAGACTAGGAGGTCAGGCAGTACTTTCAAAGTGGAGGTGAGCTGGATCTTAGGCTGGGGGCAGTGGAGGAGTGTGGGACTCTCCCACTAAGAGAACGGTAGGGGTATACAAGGCTGCCTTTGTAGGGCACAGGATTTATTTTCTGATCTATAATTTATTCTGTGTGCAGCTACTCAAGGTCTTTAAGAAAGTGGTATAATAAGATTTGCTTTTAAAAACTGTTTATTAGGGGGCCGGCCCGGTGGCTCACTCAGGAGAGTGTGGTGCTGATAACACCAAGGCCCCGGGTTCGGATCCCATATAGGGATGGCCGGTTCGCTCACTGGCTGAGCGTGGTGCTGACAACACCAAATCAAGGGTTAAGATCCCCTTACCGGTCATCTTTAAAAAAAAACAACAACAAAAAAAACTGTTTATTAGGATTAAAAAGGTGAAGGGACTGAATATACAGAAAACAAAGGAGAAAATTGTTGGAGAAGATCAAAGACAATAGAGATTTGGAAGAAATTACCTTAAAAACTATCTTAAAATTTTAATTATTAATTAACTAATTATCTTAAAGATTAAGATAGCTCCATCCTCAAAAAAGAAAAACAGGGCCAGCCCATGGCTCACTCAGGAGAGTGTGGTGCTGATAACACCAAGGCCACAGGTTCAGATCCCATATATGGATGGCCGGTTGGCTCACTGGGTGAGTGTGGTGCTGACAACACCAAGTCAAGGGTTAAGATCCCCTTAGCGGTCATCTTTAAAAAACAAAACAAAACAAAAAACCCAGAAAGGAATTGAGAATGGGTATATTTATTGGCCATTAAGGTGGTCAAGGAAAACATATGAAACTCTGTCTCTTTCTTTTAACCCAAAGAAGCGAGCAATCCCTGGTTTCCCCTGAAATGCATTCCTGGAAGTAGGAAATCAGATCATTCTAAAGCAAATCTTTTTTTTTTCTTTTTTTCCCTATAGAAACAATGTTAAATTTCAGATCCATGCTCCTAATGAAGGCTTTATCAAATAAGCCAAATAATGACCGTGTCTAACAATGCTACAAACAAAAACCTACAAGTCAAAGTGCTTGCTTAAAAAAAACATATAATAGGGTCGGCCCGGTGGCGCACTGGATAGTGCGCCGCTTGGGAAGCGCGGCGGCGCTCCCGTCCGAGGGTTCGGATCCCACATACAGACCGGCTCCCGCTCACTGGCTGAGCGAGGCGCGGGAGCAACACCGAGGCTTGCGATCCCGTTGCCGGTCCCCGGTCCGGTACGGGGGCAACACTGAGGCTTGCGATCCGGTGCCGGACATGGAAAAAAGACAAAAAAAAAAAAACCATATAACAAAAATTAAGAGTCCCACTATGCTATAGAGTATAAATAGCAAATTAGAGCAAAATTAACATGACAATTATAACATTAATATTAACTAAACATTTGCTTTTTAAAAGTTTTTGGAAACTGACACAGCCAAGAGGAGCCTAAAGAAACATGACAATTAAATGTAATGTGGTATTCCTGTACAGGATACTGGAACAGAAAAAGGTCATTAGGGGAACACAAAGTAGGGACTTTAGTTCATAATAATGTATCAATTTTGCTTCATTAGTATGGTAACAAATGTCCCATAGTGATGTAAGATGTTCATAATAGGAGAAACTGGGTACAGGGTATATGAGGTATACAGGAACTCTTGGTACTATCTTAGCTATTTCTCTGTAAATCTAAAACTGTCCCCAAATAAAAGGCTTTTTGAAAGGTCAGTACCATTATACTCTCCCCTCCACACTAGACACAGCTTCTTTTAGCTTTATAAAATACCTTTAGAAACCTTATTCTAACAAGTTGTGAGATACTCAATGCAGGATCTGGCAATCAGCTGGATTTGGCAGAATCCTTATCATCTCCATTTTACAAATTAGAAAATTGATACAGATATTAAGTCACAAACTACAAAGGCTTCTGATTCTTAGTCCCATATTCCCACCACTGTACTGTACAAGACCCAAAGATTAGAAAAATAATAACCTTGCCTCCATAATTCTGAAACAATATTCTCTATAGAAAACAGAGTTAATCAAAATCTTCCAGTTACCATTAAAAGACAAGGAAAGCCTGAGGAACTGTTAAGATTAGAGGAGACGAAGGAGAAATAACTAAATGCCATCAATATGAAATCCTGGATGGGAACTTGAACAGAAAAAAGACATTATTGAAAAAAGTGGTAAAACTCAAATAAGGTCTGTGGTTTGGTTAATAATATTGCACCCGTGTTAATTTCCTAGTTTTGATAACCGCACTATGATTACTGTATGGATACTGTAGTAAGGGATGATGAGTGAGGGTACACCAGAATTTTCTGTACTATTTTTGCAACTAATCTATAAATCTAAAATTATTTTAAAATAAAAAACAAAAACCTTCTAGTTATGGGATAATCTCCAAAATACATTATTAAGAGGTCCAAAATATATTATTTAGAGGGAAAAAAAAATCAAAGTGCTGAAAAATGTGCTTCCATGCTACCCTTTGGGAAAGTACAGTGGAGAATGCCTGTATATGCATAATGTATTTGTGAAAGAACCCCCGTGTAATTAGAAATAGTGGTTGCCTTTGAGAAGATTAACTAAGTGGTTTACTTTGCACTCTGAATCCATTTGTGCCTTTTGAATGTTGTAGTAGAAAAGCAAAAAGAGAAAGGAAGGAAAATAAAATGTGATTTCAATTCCCCAGGACACAAACTGTAGTAGTAGTAGTAGTAGTAATGATGATGATGATGGTGGTGAACATAAATAGTTTATTTCTTGCCTCCCCATCTCCCCAAACTTTTTAAAGTCATTTTGATGAACTTAGACTTATTAGAATCAATTCTTTCCAAAAAGTCAATATGGCATCTGATTATCTGAAGGCCTCAACAAGACTTCGACAGAAATATTTCTGTTGCTTTATCTTGCTTTCAAAACCTCATTTAGATCTCTCAAATCCCATTAGAGATAGATCATCACATAATGTATTGCACTAACCAGGGCACTTTGAGAGTAAAAAGGGGTGCTAAAAATTATTCCAGGACAAAAAGGTTAAACATATGGTCATCCTAGTAAAAATTCACAAATCCTACGTTAGAGCATTCCTAAAAATTTAGTTTTAAGGATGACTCTTGGAATACTCATTTCATTGTCTAAATCAACTATTCCTTTCTAAATACTTTCAGAGTTGAAACACAGCTTTCATTAACGCTGATCAAAAATTTAAATTCAGAAAGGATCAGCCTGGAAGCAATTTCACTTTTACAAAACAAAGTGTTAAACTACACATACATACATACACTCAGCTTACTTTCCTTCAACTGCCTCCTCTCAAAAAAAAATTAGACCTTTGTGGCAGGTCTAATTACAAGTCAAACAGAACCTGGCTGACCTACCCTGCACATCATTAAAATACAAGTACACAGTAGCTCTAGTTCCTCACAGGTCAAGAATTCTGCTTCCAAACATAGGACAAATGTGGAAACTTCTCTATTACAAATTTAGCTGTGGTGATCACTTAAATATAAATAGAGACAAGGACTGCCCTGAATTTATCCATAGCATAACTTCGTATAGCATACATTATACGAAGTTATACGAAACCTGGCTGACGTACCCTGCACATCATTAAAATCCAAGTACACAGTAGCTCTAGTTCCTCACAGGTCAAGAATTCTGCTTCCAAACATAGGACAAATGTGGAAACTTCTCTATTACAAATGTAGCTGTGGTGATCACTTAAATATAAATAGAGATAAGGACGCCCTGAATTTATCCATAAGTGGAATCTTGTTATTTGCTAACTGGTGCTGATTTTGACATTCACATAATCCCACAGTTGTACCCTTTCCATGATTAACTATATGATAATATAGAGAGAAATTAGAGATGGAGAAAAAGGAATTATCAGGACAACTCTTTAAAGATCACAACCAACAGCCTATAATCTCAAATAGCAAAACATAATATCAAAACTCTAAAGAGCTGATCTTATTCTCTTCCACCTTCCTGTAACTACTGAAATTTAATATAATTTAAAAAATTTTAATTAAAAATATTATTCGTAGTCAAAGTCGGTGGATCCAAAGTTTCTGATTAAGAAATTATTAATATGCAGATTACACAGAGCAGTTTTAAATCCTGTCTGACTGTTCCCATCTACACTAGGTCTGAACCAAGTTTAAAGTAGTTTTATCTTTGGCAGTATATTGTACCACTCATGTTAGCCCTAGTTTTTAACAGCTGGCTCGAGCTACTAGGCTCCTTATTATAGACATTCCTGTCTCTCCCTGCTCCAAATCACCCCAACTAAAATTTCTTTTGTACTGTATGTACCATTATTCCCTTAGAGGTTTTTTTACTATCATTGAGTACATATAATAATTGTAGCCTTTCCTCAGAACTCAAGTAACATACTTGTTTATAATTTGGATTTTCTAAATTCAAAATCCAAAATATATAATGATGCTGATTTCACCTGCCATGGACAAAAACTGGTATGTTTAGCAGATACTACCATACAGGATAGCTTCATATTCCATCTAAGAACAAAACCAGTCCTCTTCTATCACCAAATAAATAACTGTGAGACATCATCTCTGTTTTGCCCTCCCCTACACATTCCAAATAAACTAATTCTAGTATTAGCCAAAACAATGGAACTTAAAAAGAAAATGTCCCAGGAGGAAAAACCTATCCAGAAGGAAATGGACATTCTGGGGATTACTGGTGGCATCTCACTAGTATATTTAAAATTCTTTTCAAATTAGAAGGTAGAAACATCACTGTGGTCAATTCCTCATAAGCCCCGATTTTTCACTGTTGTTGCTATAATCATACAGTCTGATTTACAACAATTTCCAGTATATTATAATAAAAATCAAAGCTCTCTGAAGCCAGAGACACCAGACACCTAACTGTCACGCTACCATTTGCTACCTCTGTAACCTTGGGCAAATTACCAAATCTCTTTGTAGGACTGTTTCCCCAGCTATAAAATCCAGAATACACTATGGTGTTATGGCATAGGTTGTGAGGTTTAAAGAGGTATAAAATAATGAATTATTATTTTAAAGTACTGTTGAGGCCAGTCAATAACCCAGAGGAATAACTTCACTTACTAAGTAAATTTAATTTTATGTAAATTGGTAGGAAAGACAATGGTTATCCACCTCAGAAAATAACTAGGAACTTGAAAACACATTACACTGGGTCAAGGGTAGGAGCATATCACACACTTGTCTGAAAATACACGTACATCTGTTTGACATATCAAATTTTCTGAATAATCTGATTAGGACAAGAAAGGGCTGGTTTCCATAAAAAAACACTACACTGAAAAATTATTAACTTTTTAAAACTCCATAGGAGTAAGCAACCTTTTTTACAAATGCATCCAAAATACAGCAAATGATTCTTACGGCATTCAAAAAGGTAGGGAGATAATAATTAAGAATTCCTCTGGAACCATAGTAATGGCATATTATTTCATTTACCACTGGCTGGTATGACAGATTCCTATCTATTCCGATGTTTTGACAAAAATTCTGCACTTGTTCACAGAAAACCAAGTGCATATACAATGTTTCACACAAAAGGAAACACAACTAAAAGGTTATTGCTGTAATTATACACAATAAAGTAAGAGTATAACTACCTATAACACAAGCTTCATACTTGAAATATCCCTCAACTAGCTTTATAGTATATTACAGAGACTAACAGTTCAATCTAGGTAATCCACAGCACAAGAGGGAGTTGACTCCAAGTCTGGACGTTCTTCTCAGACTTACTGAGCCTCTTCTTCCAACATACCTGCCTTTATTCAACGATTAATTCAAATATCTAAGCAACTTCTATGTGCCAAACCCTGACTCAATACTAGAAAAATAAAACAAGAAAGACTTTGGGGCTAACTGGTTAGCTCAGTTGGTTAGAGTGAGGTGTTATAACACCAAGGTCTAAATAAATAAATAACACCAAGGTGAAGAGTTCTTCTGATCCTTCACCAGCCAGCCGCCAAAAAAGAAAAGAAAAGAAAGACTTTGCACTCAAGTTCTAAGTCCAGTGAGATAAGATAAATTATAAGAAGGTAGTATACAGTAGGAGAGGTAGACCAGCACAGTGGCTAAGGGCTGAGACTGATTCAAACTACCTGAAAGGTAGCTCTGATTTGCTAGCTGTGTGACCT
>NW_007737176.1:40551-50312 GCF_000696425.1 Galeopterus variegatus
GAAGGAAGGAAGGAAGGAAGGAAGGAAGGAAGGAAGGAAGGAAGGGAAGGAAGGAAGGGAAGGAAGGAAGGGAAGGAAGGAAGGGAAGGAAGGAAGACCAAGGTCAAGAGTTCGGATCCTGCACCAGCCAGCTGCCAAAAAAGAAAAGAAAAGAAAAGAAAGACTTTGCATTCAAGTTCTAAGTCCAGTGAGATAAGATAAATTATAAGAAGGTAGGGCCGGCCCGGTGGTGCACTGGATAGTGCGCCGCTTGGGAAGTGCGGCGGCGCTCCCGCCCGAGGGTTCGGATCCCACATACAGACCGGTTCCCGCTCCAGTGAGCGAGGCGCAGGAGCGACACCGAGGGCTGCGATCCCGTTGCCGGCCCCAGGTCCGGTGCGGGAGCAACACTGAGGGTTGCGATCCGTTGCCGGACACGAAAAAAAAAAAAAAAAAAAAAAAAAGAAGGTAGTATACAGTAGGAGAGGTAGACCAGCACAGTGGCTAAAGGCTGAGACTGATCCAAACTACCTGAAAGGTAGCTCTGATTTGCTAGCTGTGTGACCTTGGGTAAGTTTTTCATTTGTAAAATGGGGATAATAATAGAACCTATTTTATGGGGTTACTGGGGAATACATGAGATAATAGTAACTAACACAGAGTAAGTGCTAGGAGTAGTAAGTGTTAGGTGCCACTATTACTAAAAGTGCTATTAGTGAAATACGACCAAAGCGCCGTGGGAGCACAGAAAATGAAACAATTAATTCTGCCTAGAGAAGATGTCAGAGGTGATATCAAATTGGATCTTGAAGAATGAATAGGAACTTGCTAGAGAAAAGAGCATTCTAGAAAAGTAGGAACATACATGAAAGCAAGAAAAATCAAAGAGCCTAGCATGTCCAGGTAACAACAGAAACTGCAGGATGGTAGGACAATGAGAAAAGAGATACAGCTGTTACAATGGCACCAGATGGTTAAGAGTTTTATAAGCCAAGTTAGTGAGTTTGGGTCTCACACTTAAGACATCAGGAACTATAGGGAAAGTCACATCTCAGGAGAGATCAAGCTTGAAATCTGAGTTTACTAACTGCGTGCCTCAATTTCTCTGAACCTCAGGTTTTTCATCTGTAAAATGGGGGATACCACCTCCTGCTTTAGAGGGTTACTCGCATTAGCTAAATATCTCCAAAATGCTTGGCACTGGGCCTGACATGTAACATCTAATCAACAAATAGTAGCTGATATTATCCTGACCAGACATCACAGCCGTGAACGTTTAATGTTGTATTGGTCAAGGATAAGTTTATAGTACCTTAACTTGACAGAATCCAGAAGTATCATTCTCTCCAACCTACTCTCTTACTGGCACAAGGACTGATTTTTCCTTGTTTTCTTATCCTTTTATGATGCCAAGCTAACAAATGGGCACTCAATAATCTTTGGGAAATGGAATGGGATTGTCTGCAAGACCTACACACAGTGAAAAGACCAGCAAGAAGATATAAACGATTAAGTATACAACACTGAGATATTTCGGAAACAAAAATATATATAATCTTTAATGATAAGCATACCAACTATTTCCTACTAGCTAGTTAACTGGTAAAAATTGCTGCCATGTATTAAAGAGAAACAATACCAACACATCTCCTTGAATAGAGGCTAGTCTGTATACCACAGAAGAAAGAAAGTTACAAAAGAAATCAAAATTTCAGACCAGAAAGTTCAAAACTCAGCTCTGCACTAGGCAAAATACTTAATTTATCTGGGCCTCAGTTTCTTCATCTATAAAATAGGGTTACTACCTATTCTGTTTACTTCACTGAATTACTAAAAGAATCAGAAAAGAATATATATGAGAGCATTTATTAAACCATGACAGCATACAATCATACAACATTATCATTTTCATATCCAGGTTAGATGATCTTACAACATCCTGGTACCTCTCTCTGTTCCTTAATTTCCTTTCCTACAATGATCTTGTCCTCCATTCCGCTTGAGCCATTCACTCTCACGGTCAGTGACAATAATCTAAACCCTTCCATGCTCTCTATTTCAAACATTGTGGTGTACAACAACCACCTTCTATCTTTCCAGCTCATTCCTATTACTACTCCCACTCTAATGTAGACCCCATCCAAATCTACAATTTATTGATCCTACCAACTTTTCACCCTCTTACCACCACCACCACCCTCTCTCCCCAGAAGTCCTCATTTATCTCCTTACCAAGTTAAAAATCACAAGTCCATTATTGTAATCACTCCCTTGTATACACCCTCTACTCCCTTGCCCCCATTCACATTAACTCTGGCTAATGGACACTGATTATCAGAGCTTTAACTCTATGGGTATAGCATATCTAACATAACTATATCTGAATTAATCTTCCCATAAGAAAGACTGCTTTGATGTCTATCCCTCAGCTTAAGTACCTTAAAAGCTAGTGAATTCCTGCTTAAAGCATTAAAATAAAGCTTACTTGTGGCCCTAGCTTTCACTTTTTCCTTTGCCCAATGATTTGTTAATTGTCGTAAACAAACAAATTCTGCTTGTTCCACTTCTATATTTATGCCCTGGCTGTTTTTTTCCAACTGAATGTCCTCCCGCTTTTTTCCTTTACAAGGAGGCAATCCCATCCTTCAAGATCCAGTTTAAATGCTAACTTCTTCATAAAGGTATGCTCAGTCATCCCACTTTAAGGGTTCTCTCCCTAGAGTTTTTGCATCTACTGACTATACTATTCATCTAAGAATCATGCTGGTCTTCTGAGTAATAAACTAAACATTATGGTTACTTTTGTTATCTCTCCATGTAGAACAAAAGCTGCTTGAAAAAAACCCACTTCTTAACCAACTCCCACACAGACATATTTATACACACTTCTTAGTACAATCACTGTTCAAGTACTGTTTTATTTAACCAAGTTTTCAAAAATGAGTCCATATTCTAGGAACTATTCTCAAGGTAAATATACCCCATGGTATCTGCTGTACAGGTGATACCCTAAAACAATATTAAACCAATTAAATTTTCAACCACTATTGCCCTTTCTTTTAAGATACTTCATAATTTTACTTACAGCTTTACTCATAGCAAGAACGGAAATTATCGACACTACAGCATATAATCCACAAACATCAGCTTTAGCTTCTGCTATAGTCAAGATCTAGAGTATCAAATTAATTTCTTTTTTTTCTTAAAAGATGGCCAGTAAGGGGATCTTAACCCTTGACTTAGTGTTGTCAGCACCGCGCTCTCCCAAGTGAGCTAACCGGCCATCCCTATATAGGGATCCGAACCCATGGCCTTGGTGTTATCAGCACCACACCCAGAGTGAGCCACGGGCTGGCCCAAATATCAAATTAATTTCTTGATTTTGATCAGTTCTGCCTACAAAAAGGATAAAAAAAAGTTAAGTTTCTCTTCCTTCATTAACTCTGGAAAAATAATGTTACATGAACCATAAGAATAGGTACTGACTTTTCCAAAATCATTATTAAAATGTCAGTCAGGAAACATAATCAATGGAGGCTCACTGGTTAGCTCAGTTGGTTAGAGCACAGTGTTATAACACCAAGGTCGATGGTTCAGATCCCTGCACCCACCAGCTACAGTGGGGGGGACACAAAAAACCATCAATGACATTTTCCTATTACAACTTTAAACCTAGAGAGCCATTTTGTATTTCAATGCTATAAAGCCACTGAGATGAATTGGAATCCCTCCTTGAAATCAATGTAATTACCAAAGAGTGGCAAGGATGACAACAAATAATTGGAACCTCGTAAGATGAAACCAAATATAGTATCAGGAAGACACTTTCTGATTGTCTGAGTAATACACAACACAGGATTTATCTTACCTCAAAATTGTCACAAAAAGGAAAAAGTAAGGCAAATAACAGGAAACTCCTGTTTTGCTCCCTAACAACTTTAATTCCTCAGCATGTATAACGCTTACTAAAACATTACACGCTACCAACCTGTGTACAATGCCAGAGCAACTTCAGCTACTTTTTCTTCCACACATTCCTAAATTAGGTATAAAATACTAAACACATTTGTTTAACTCCCAAAGAAATAATTTAGTATAAGCATGACAAAACAGTATACTCCTTCTTTCAAGCTGAGCATATTTAACTTTTTGAACTGACTAATACAACATTCATTAAGCACATTTGGTTAGACTTCCACAGTTAAATGAACAATTCGCTTTTTATAAGTGGAAAATCATTACAACATCTTCTGGTATTCACTGCAATATTAAATCAATGACTTCTTTCAGTATTTGTGGTGGTCATTTGTAATTCCTTTGGCAATTACCATGAATCTGCTTTCACTTAATGCTAAATGGCACTGCTAATATGAAAAGAGAATTAATGCCAGACATACAAGCAAAAGTACCAAGTTGCTTCAGGGAAGGAATTTTAACAGAATCTAAGCACTGGATATCTACCTCAAGCTAGAATCCATTTTCATTAATAAAATATTATAAACTGATTAAGTCAAAGAACAAAGATGAAACCTTTATATAGGTTTCAGACCCATAATTCAAGATCTCATAAACTTCTACTACCTCTTTTCAGAAAATGATAATCTTGACAACATCAAGAAAACAGATTGTCCTTTTAAATTTTTTATCATGTATCCAAATAGAAATCACATGGAAATGTATGTCAGCTATAAAACAGCACAATTAAGATAACTAATTACATATTTTTTAAATTTTGTCACAAATTATAGCTTTGATTATGTAACTAACTTATCATGAAGACCTGAGAAAATGTGATGACCGAACCACTCTGCAGTACTCTAATGGAGAACTGTGTGACAGGTATAGAAGAAAGGAAAAATACAACGGAACACCTGTTTTTCTATAATTTTGACTGTATTAGAACAGCCTTGAAACAATAATCAGCCTTATTACAAGAGGTCTTCAAAAAGTTCATGGAAAGATTCATATTATCTTTTAATTGTATTTTTCCACAAACTTTTTGAAGTGCCCTCACAGTATATTTATCCAGATCTGTTTCTTCTTGGCCTCCCTTGCCCACTTTGAAAGCAAATACATAAGTGACCTTCACATGAAGCCCTCTGATCACAGTTCTTCCCAACCCCAACTCCCCCAATGCAACTCATAAATATCTTTCTCTGTGATGTTATTCCTTGATATGTCTGATGTTTTTAAAGTGCTTTTTGCCTTAAATATATACACTTTACCCTTCAAATCACCTCCAAGGAACTTCCCCTTATGCTGACCTTACTGTAGTCACTCTTGATCCCCTGAAAATATATTAACAAATAACAATATCATTTTGCAATTGCTAATAATCATGTCAATTCATCATTAATATTTTCAAATTGGTACAGCCTTGGTTCCAATCCTTTCCACCGATCATACTATGGAAAGAGAATAGTAATAATTTTGCACAAGTTTTAGTATCCCAAGCAAAGCTGACATTGACTTTCACAGTTTGTGGCATTTCTTCCAGATGACAGGAGAGACTAAGGAAGCAAAGATTAGAACACTTGCCCATGTGTCATCTCTCTGGCATGCCTGCATTAGAATGCCAACTTTATCACATAGTACCACACAGAAAATATACGAATATGCTTCTGTGACCTAAGTATCTTAAAACTATGAATCTCCTCACTTAATGGTCTCAAGTAAGAATTTCCTGAGGGTCACATCCTGGTATCATATATGAAACACAAAGAGAACTCCTATAAACATACTACATAAAAAAATACATCACTTGCTTATTGTTATTTATCATTATAATTACTTATATAGATTGCAGACAGTCCTTGGACAATTTTTATATTCTTATTATGACCTTTAGATAATATTTCTTGTTTCTCTCATCACCTTATCACTCACTGATCTATTTATTATTTTAGTTCCTTTTCATGAGAAACCTAATGCAGAGAACATTCAGAACAAGAACTGAGCCAGTTAGCTCGGCTGGTTAGAGCACAGCCTTGTAACACCAAGATCATACCCATACCCACCAGCTGCCAAATATATATATATATCAGTCCTCGGCAGGTAACACATACCAGAAAACATTTCCTCACTAGCATTCACCTGCATCACCATTAACAAGCTGCACGACTATAAAACACTGAGCACTGTATGTCAATAGCACCTTATAGCTGTACATCACTGTATAAATAAAACTTTACCAAACTTGTAATCCAAAGTGTAAATACACCTGTATCTTAAATTATGTATTTTCCATTAGTCTGTGTAACACTTCCATCTGTGAACAAATATGTCTTAATCTGGTAAATGCAGGCAGAAGTAAGGTCTCATTCAGAAATTGAGGTTAGATTCTTAAAATAGTAGTTAAGACTCTTAAAACATTAAAAAAAAAATAAATACTTCAGCCTAGATTACAAAGATTTCCTAAGATAAAATATCACTTACAAAGGCTAGCAAAAAGGATGTCTAAACTAAAACTGTTAACAACATATCCTCTAGGACAGTATAACTTATCACAGCCACAAGCCTCCCTAGAAACCCTTGAGAGACCAACAAGAAACACATCTGGACAGAACAGAGTAAAAACATAACTGTAGGAGCCGGCCTGGTGGCACACTGGATAAGTGCGCCGCTTGGGAAGCGCGGCGGCGCTCCCGCCCGAGGGTTCGGATCCCACATGCGGACCGGTTCCCGCTCGCTGGCTGAGCGGGGTGCGGGAGCGGCGCCGAGGGTTGCGGTCCTCGTATAACTTCGTATAATGTATGCTATACGAAGTTATTACGCGGCGCTCCCGCCCGAGGGTTCGGATCCCACATGCGGACCGGTTCCCGCTCGCTGGCTGAGCGGGGTGCGGGAGCGGCGCCGAGGGTTGCGGTCCCATTGCCGGTCCCCGGTCCGGTGCGGGGGCGACACTGAGGGTTGCGATCCGTTGCCGGACATGGAAAAAGACAAAAAGACAAAAAAAAAAAAACATAACTGTATATTACCTTTCTAAAAGCTCACTTATTCTTTGTAATCTATAAGCTTATCCTCCATATTTGATGTCTCGATTACAGCTATATAAAATATCATTGCCAGCAGAGATAATGGTCATAAACACAGGTTCAGGAGTCAAAAAGCCAGTCTGAATCCAGGCCCTGTCATTTAACAAATGTGTGTACCTGGCCAAGTTACTTAACTCTCTGTGCCTCAGCTGCTTCATCTGAAAATGGAAGTAATAACAGTACCTACCTCATAGGGTACTGTGAAGATTATGAAATAATGCAAGGGTACTTCAAAAAGTTCATGGAAAAATAGAATTAAAAAATAATACTGGGCCGGCCCGGTGGCGCACTGGATAGTGCGCCGCTTGGGAAGCGCGGCGGCGCTCCCGCCCGAGGGTTCGGATCCCACATACAGACCGGTTCCCGCTCACTGGCTGAGCGAGGCGCGGGAGCAACACCGAGGGTTGCAATCCCGTTGCCGGTCCCCGGTCCGGTACGGGGGCAACACTGAGGGTTGCGATCCGTTGCCGGACACGGAAAAAAAGACAAAAAAATAATAATAATAATAATACAAATCTTTCCACAAATTTTTTGAAGTACATGCATACACATAAAGCCTATTTATTATTATAATAAAGTTACCAAATCTTTAAAAAATATTATATCCCTGATAATGATTACTCTCTATATTCATAAATGCTTCAAGTGGCATTCAACAGTTAAGCTTCTCACTGTATTATATACAAGACACCATGGAAACTTTAGGTGTTCACAAATTCTAAGAGTGAGGCCAAATCTCTGACTCAAAACTCAGTTCAAGAGACACACTCAAATTCTCCAAAATCTGCATTTGGTGATAAACTGCAAAAGAGTGAAATTCTATCAGATCCCTGTACCAGCCAGCTGCCAAAAAAAAAAAAGAGTGAAATTCTATCAGATCCCTGTACCAGCCAGCTGCCAAAAAAAAAAAAGAGTGAAATTCTACTATTTCAAATTATCTTGCCAGATTAAAGGCAAGGAAAATGACAGCCATCTGGACCTTACCAAAGAAGATGAACAGAGAAAGTTCCAGTGCTACAAGATGATCTGTTTAAAGCGACAGGATCTATCCCACTGTGTCTGGAAACCTACTTGGGATTTGTTTTTCAACTGCAGTTAGTAGCTTCGTACCTCATTTATCAGTTAAACCTTAAAAGGAGGCCACATTTAATTCTGAATAACCTGAGCTTGAAAAATGTTTCAGATATACTATTCCCAGGAGCATCCTGTTACATTACTCTCTCCAAAAACTTTAAATCAAAGAAAGTCATTAATGAAAGTCAACTGTATTTTTCCCTTTATTAAAACATCCAGAAAAATTACCACTAAAAGTATTTTTAAATAAATGCTTTTTAGAAATGTTAACACAATAATTTACAGAAGTTGTAACATCTTATAACTGTGTAAAAGGTTCCACTCCCAATACCCTATTTACCCCAAATGCTAGGACATTTGAATTCTTAAAAAACCAACATTTTCCTGGCTGACCCAATACAGCAGAAGCTGGATATTTCAACACAAAAGCAGAAAATAAAGTTAAAATGTATGTAGTATCTTCAAAGGACTACGAAGCAACCAAAATTAGTACCAAGCAGCCAAAATTAGTTCTCACATTAATGCAACTAAAACTTCAGAAGAGAGGGTCATCTTACTTAGAAAACGGGTACTGAAAAGGTAGAAGCTAACCTCAATTTTTTTCAGGAGACAGCATTCACTCTGCTATCCACAGTTTTCAAAATCTTCATTCAAGTCACTACAAATACTATTTGTTAAGCCTGATGGAATTCTGAGGTCGACAGCCATCTTTTCCTCAAAATTATCCACATTACCTACTTATGAGGTCACCCTGAAGTTCTCTCCTCTATAAAGCACTGGAGGGTTTTTGTTATCTATATTTCTCTTTAAAGGTTACCAGTAAAGCTCACACTCTTCACAGCCTACTCAAGTTTTATGGTGCTTGCTAAACAATCTTTCTCAGTTCTCAGGGATCAAATGGTTAACATGAACTGTTTCAAACTTTGGTGGGTCTGCATTATACCCTTTAAACACCTTGAGATTTTGTACAGTGCTGCAGCCACACAGCAGGCGCATGATCACAGGCTTTTCAACAGCCTTACTGCTGCAAAAACTTCTCATAAATACTCTGTGTACTAGATTGTTAACGGTGTTCGTTTAAAACTGTTAAACTGCTTTACCTGTTTATTTACCAACCCAATCACTTCAGGGAATTCAAATTCTTCAAACTGGCTTCTGAAACATATCTAAAGTGTCCCGCGTTGCTTTAAGGAAGATCTGCAGCGGGATAACAACAGGGTTCATCCGCTGACCCAAACTGCTGTTGCCAGGACATGCGGTAGTATGCGGCGGTTTCTTTGAGACTCTGAGGATGTATTTTACCTAGAAATAGCCAATCTCTACTAACCCGCTTTTAGTCTCCCAGATTTCCGCGGTAACAGTGCTCAACGGCAAGGTATTTTAAAGAGCCGAAAGACGAGTTACTCTAAGTTGGCCTTTATGTGTTCCTCAATAATGCTTGCTATCACAAAGACATTTTTCCATATCAACATCTGCAACTGAAGAAAGAAAAAGCAAGCTTTTGACACTAGTTATCACACGCTTGGAAAGCCCGTATCACGACGCTTCTTAGAAATCTTCGTTCCAGGTAGGATCTGAAGTTAAGTTCACATCGGACCGCCATCCCGTAACTTGCTGTTTGCCAAGCCCAGTTAACAGCCTGATAACAACAGCAACATTTATGCCCGGGGAAAA
>NW_007737176.1:55666-55973 GCF_000696425.1 Galeopterus variegatus
TTTCAACAGCCTTACTGCTGCAAAAACTTCTCATAAATACTCTGTGTACTAGATTGTTAACAGTGTTCATTTAAAACTGTTAAACTGCTTTACCTGTTTGTTTACCAACCCAATCACTTCAGGGAATTCAAATTCTTCAAACTGGCTTCTGAAACATATCTAGAGTATCCCACGTTGCTTTAAGGAAGATCTGCAGCGAGAAAACAACAGGGTTCATCCGCTGACCCAAACTGCTGTTGCCAGGATATGCGGTAGTATGCGGCGGTTTCTTTGAGACTCTGAGGATGTATTTTACCTAGAAATAGCC
>NW_007737177.1:0-321 GCF_000696425.1 Galeopterus variegatus
TGATTCTTTTGATCCCGAGAATTTATGTGCTTCACAAAGCAGAAGAAAAACAGCAATGGCCGTTCAGCCTATGAGCTCCTGGGGGTGAGAGCTTTGTCTTAGTAAACTCCATAGCCTCAGGGCCTAGCACAGTGCCTGGCCCTGGCTGGCAATCAGCTGATGTTTGCTGTTCTCTCAATGTGGCCATTCCATTGATGTTGGAGAAAGAGAGAGAATTGTAACCAGTGTGACAATGCGTGATTCATCTGTTTATTCTCATTGTTTCTTACAGTGCCTTAAATATAAGAGAATCTCAATAAAGGCTGGTTGAACTGAACTCAA
>NW_007737177.1:872-5130 GCF_000696425.1 Galeopterus variegatus
TGATTCTTTTGATCCCGAGAATTTATGTGCTTCACAAAGCAGAAGAAAAACAGCAATGGCCATTCAGCCTATGAGCTCCTGGGGGTGAGAGCTTTGTCTTAGTAAACTCCATAGCCTCAGGGCCTAGCACAGTGCCTGGCACTGGCTGGCAATCAGCTGATGTTTGCTGTTCTCTCAATGTGGCCATTCCATTGATGTTGGAGAAAGAGAGAGACAGAATCCTAACCAGCGTGACAATGCGTGATTCATCTGTTTATTCTCATTGTTTCTTACAGTGCCTTAAATATAAGAGAATCTCAATAAAGGCTGGTTGAACTGAACTCAACTGATTTAAAACCATGAGGTTCCTTCCTATTAGGGCAGATGTTTCTTGAGAGATATTTTTATTATTTAGCATATCCGGGAAATCTGAATTTGCTAAACACCTCATAACCATGATTATTATTTTGTTACTTTTTTATTCCTTTGGGCTTCTCGTTACGGTACACAATGCTCTCTAGTGTGACAGATCTTGGCGTTAGTCATTCCAAACCTCGGCGTTCTCTCGTCATCTAGCCCAGTGCAGTTCCGTGAGTGCTTGCAACTCTGGCTGAGTTAGGAGGTGGATGTAAGTGAAGCAGACAAGGTAGAAATGAGCATGGCAGCATCTGGACGGGACCACAGCCAGGACTCGCATCCAGCCTTTCTCCAGCTGACCTCCTCCCTGCTCGATCTTCCAAATCAGCTTCTGATTGGCCACAGGACTCTTCACATGGGTCGTGCTGCAGTCTGTCGCCACTCAGCCTTCAGCCCCTCCAGGCAGGCAGCACCGAGATGCATTTACAGTCATTTTTCCAAGCATTTCTCCAAGCACTGTGGCTAAGTTTTGAGTCTGGTCTGTATTCCTTGAAAATGATCCTGTGTGCAAACTCTTAAATAATCTTTAAAAATCTCTAATTTCTATGAATTTCCTGTACAAAGCCCACATACAAGAATTCTAGCTTGGCCATGGCTACGTTAATTAAATTAAAGGTAGAAGGAAAATGGGAATAGTAGTGGTCCAGATGGTAGCATGTTTGAATTTCAGGTATGCACACTCTTGCTTGGATCTCTAAGATAGATTTTTATGGTTTTAATCAAAAGTATAAGCTAAGGGATGGTCCACTGAACTGCATTCTTACGCTATGAAAGACATCCAGTCATTGTACAATCTCTGTGTTGTAAACTTTTATGTCTCCTATATATTTAGTTTTGCATCACCGAAAGTCTTGGCTGGACTTCCACGTTTTCTCTGTAATGACTTCTCTTACTTGGCTAGTCATGTTACATTTAGCCAAAGCTGGGATGCTGATCACCTCTGCCCCAATTCTCCCTCTCCTGGGTCATTTCAGATGCTGTCTTGGGCTTCTTTCATCATGTTGTGGGTCTGCACATCACTGTGCTCCATTTTAACAAGAACTTGCTTGCTTGCAAATCCATCCCAGCAGCCCCATCAGATCTTTTACATAAGCTTGCCTAAATCTGCCAATCCAAACCACTGGCCACAGGAAAGAGGCATTCACGTCCTTGAGTTACTATGGAAGAGAGGTGTGGTATCTATTAAAACATTTATTTGAATGCCTCCTGGTATGTGAATGTTTTCTGAGTTGGAGGTAGAAACACTTCACAAGGAGCTCATGGCTTCAGTGGAGAGAGAGGTCAAGCCCTCCTCTCCTGTCCAACACCTACGCTGTGAAGTCTGCTCGAGCCTTGTGCAATGACGCCACAGAGCAGGAAGAAGTGGGATGGAGACAAGGTTGGAGGATTTCAGGTTCTACCAGTGAACAACCCACAGACGACTCCTCCAGAGGTTGTTATTCCCCCAGAGGTGCATAATGGAAGCGTGGCGCGGAGCTTCTGCTCGCACTTGGGCCTGGGAGGTGATTGGTCTCCACTTACCTCCCCCACGTTGACTCTCACAGGTGCTCCTACCCCACACTCAAGCTACCTGGGGTCTTTGACATGCATTTTCCTCTTACCGAAGCACTTTCACTCCTCCTACACTGGCCACATTCCGATTCACGCTTCCGGCCTCAATTTAGGTGCCACTCTGGTGGGAAGCCTTCCTCCACCCTCCAAGACTGGGCCAGGTGCCCTCCTAGGTGCCACTCAGTGCTCTAGACTTAGCTCTACTGTTCTTTGATGTGCCATTTTGTGAGCACTCTCCCTGTCTTACACGCACACGCACGCACACACACACGTACACACACGCACATGCACACACACACACACACACACACACGGGCTGCAAGCACCTTCAGGGGCAAGATGGTGTCAAGTTCACCACAGTAACCAAGCTCCTTGCTCATGGTACGCGGTCAATAAATAATTGTTGGATAGATGTTAAATGAGGAATAATGTACCAGTATATGCACTTCTTATGGTCAATTGCTGTTTAACATTTGATCAGAAATTTTCTGTTGTGATTCTAGCTGAGAGTCCACTGATAATAACTTGGACTTTGAAGCCCAATTACTTCTCCCCAGTTTCCAAAACAACTAATGAGACAGAGTTCAAGAGAGTTGTCAAAAGCAAGGTACTTCCGTCCTCTGAATAGTTTCCATCAGAGACTCAAACAGACAAAAAAAAAATCAAACAGTTCCTGCTCTTGGGCACACATTGTTTGTAGTGATAGTAGGTCAACGAGAGTGAGGACAGACCAGCAAACAGCAGCAAGAGAAGTGGCATATTAATGCCAACTGTCCACGATCAACCACAATACGGAAAAAAGCAACAAGATAAAATACAACAACATCACAAACCACATGCAGCAACAAAGACTGGGAAATGTCGACCTCATGGAAAATGTAAGTGCAGAAAAAATATGCATATATGAGGATACTTCAAGAAGTTTGTGGAAAAATAGAATGAAAAGGTAGTAAGAATCTATGAACTTTCTGAAGTCCCCTCATATATATCATATACACACATACCTGTGCAGACAGATAGAGAAATAGATAGACGAACGGGGGTGGGGATCTAGAATAGAATGGGGAAGCCAGCCTAGCCTGTTTTATTTATATTTATTTCTTGGTGGCCGGATGGTGGTACCAGAGACTGAAGCCTGGAACTTGGTGTTATTGGCACTATGTTCTCACTGAGCAGCTAACCCTGTTTTATTTATTATTATTTTTTAAGACTGATGATAAGAGGAGTAAATTTTCTGTCCACTTTGTGCTCCATGGCGGGTAGGGAGTGAGGCACTGGGTGAGGCCGAGTGAAAGCTGCCGAGTGCATGCGAGCAGGCGTGTAGTCGAGCAGCTGACCCAGCTCCTGTGGGCAAACTCGCTCTGTGCTGGGGCAAGGACGGGGGCATGGGGAGGAACAGGGATGCGGGCAGAGACTGGAGTCAAAGGAGAAGTGAGCTGATACAAAAGTGGGGAAGACAAGGACAGTCGGTGGGGACCGTCCGCCCCTCCCCTGCAGCGCGCCCCCAGCCTTGCCCCAAGGAACCTTCCGTGAGGAGTCTCAGTGCCGTCTGGGATAGGAATGGGGTGCCTTTCGTTGTCCACACCCACTGAAACTGTGCCTCAGGACCAGAACGCTGTGCCAAATAATGATGATGATAATATTCTTACTGTACTTCACAAAGCATTGTCACACTTCGTAGCTCACTTGGCTGTGTTTGAATCACGCTGCTCTCACACCCCACCTGCAAGGCTTGGGCTGCCAAGCCATGTTTATTATTCACGGTGACTCCCACCCCCAGGCCCTGGTGATGTGCAGACTCACGTGGGCTGTAACAGTGACCCTACCATGCTTGGCCTGCCAAAGACAAGGTCCCCACATACACCTCAAAGAATGTATTATCAGGCTCTATAAGAATATTTCTTTCGGGGCCGGCCGAAAGTATTTACCATGAAGTATTTACCATACTACCAACATTCTTTGACAATACTGTATCAATGACTGCACCTATGCATACAAAAATATATTTAAGCATACTTCTATCGTTTATTCTAAGCAACACTCTGATAACTATCCTTGCATGTAAATCTTGCACACATTCTGATTATTTTCTTATGGTAGTTTCCTAGGAAGTAGAAAAGTCTTCCAAAAGAACAGTACCACACTTGCGACTTTGAGTAAAGCTGGAGAAGAGCTGTGGGCGGGCCTTGCTTCAGCCCGCCTTAGAGGGCATCATCTGTACAGTGACCCGGGACCCTTGCATCACTGAGCTTCTCTTTCAGAGTTTCTTATGTTTCCTGGCTTCCATAAACTAAGGGGAAAAGGGGAGAGA
>NW_007737177.1:5213-7485 GCF_000696425.1 Galeopterus variegatus
ACACTGAGGGTTGCGATCCGTTGCCGGACACGAAAAAAGACAAAAAAAAGAAAAAAAAAAAGAATATTTCTTTCTTTTTGGTAGTGCAGCATTTTCCTCCAATGCTCATATTTCTCTCTACGCAATAAATCTAAAGATCCTTGTTATTCAAAGTGTGGTCCATGGACTGGCAGCATCAGCATCACCTGGGGTCTTGTTTGAATATAGACTCTCAGGACCCCACACCTCCTAAGATCTGCATCACGGTCCCAGGGGATTTGTGTGCACATCAAAACTTGAGAAGCTCTGTGATAATGATTGTACATAGTGGGAAATGTTTAGCATATACAGGGAAAAACAGTTTTTAAAAGATTTTGTTCATAAATGCGATATATATATATATATTTTTTTGTCTTTTTCCGTGTCCAGCAATGGGATCGCAACCCTCGGTGTTGCCCCCGCGCCTCGCTCAGCCAGTGAGCGGGAACCGGTCTGTATGTGGGATCCGAACCCTCGGGCGGGAGCGCCGCCGCGCTTCCCAAGCGGCGCACTATCCAGTGCGCCACCGGGCCGGCCCCGCGATATATTTGTTATAAGCATCCATCTCATAGATTTTGTCAGCTTTGCCAGGTTACTGAATGCTAACTTATATTCTTGATACTTTTAAACTTGTCACAAGCTGGGAGAGGGTTTTTGTTACGGACTGTCATGTACCTCTAATATTAGAAAGGACATTGATTCTGAATCCAGAATCAATGACTGGACCCGAGGAGTGCCAAGAAGTGGAAGTATTAGGAAAAATTGTGGGCTACTTTTGCATATTGTTTGGGATAAATACTTTAATTCATGGGTGATCTTGATCAATCTAGTGTTAATATATTCAGAATAGTAACATGTACTAAACAAATTCAGCTGTATTTATGACAGCCAAAAGACTAGAGATTGTGATATTCTCTTGTCCACACTAGCTTCATGTGATTTATAAATAGAGGGGAAAAGCCGTTTTTTTATTTGTCAGGGTACATTTAAAGTTTACCAAAAGAATTAGGGAGGTCAAGTACTAAGTAGTACTTGAATACCAACTAACTGACAGAGTGGAAATTCATAATGGCAAAGTTTGAAGCATCCTCTGAAGGAATGAAATAGCATTGCCTTCTCCCAACTACACAACAAACAGTAGTTATTCAGGAGGCGCACATCAGGCCATCTAAGCAGTAGGAAAACATTGCTGCTTTGCTTGAATGTGGGGACCAGTCATTACATTTCCTTTCCAAATCCAAGGTCCTAGCACATCGAACATGCTCATTAAATACCATAGCCATGGGTAGTACTTAGATATGATTTCTTTTAATCTTTTTTTCCTGTGCACATATACCTTTATAAAATCAGAATCATTGCATTTCTGATATCGTATTTCACCCTTTTCATCTAACATTGCAGCATGAAGTATTTACCATACTAATAAACATTCTTTGACAATACTGTATCAATGACTGCACCTATGCATACAAAAATATATTTAAGCATACTTCTATCGTTTATTCTAAGCAACACTCTGATAACTATCCTTGCATGTAAATCTTGTACACATTCTGATTATTTTCTTATGGTAGTTTCCTAGGAAGTAGAAAAGTCTTCCAAAAGAACAGTACCACACTTGCGACTTTGAGTAAAGCTGGAGAAGAGCTGTGGGCGGGCCTTGCTTCAGCCCACCTTAGAGGGCATCATCTGTACAGTGACCCGGGACCCTTGCATCACTGAGCTTCTCTTTCAGAGTTTCTTATGTTTCCTGGCTTCCATAAACTAAGGGGAAAAGGGGAGAGAAAGTATACTATTCCTTGAAACAAAAAGTAATATTTTCAGCAATGTAATCTCATCCCACATGTCTTTGAAGGACTAGTATTAATTTGAAGCCTATTCATGTTCATAAAATGTGCTTTTTCCTTGCAGTGATCTTTTATCGGAGGTACTTGAGATTTGTTTTTTCCTTAAATAGTTCTCACTTAAATGAGAATCTCATAAAATTATCTTAAAAATCAGTTACATTGTCTCAAGGGACCTAGAGCAAAAACTTGCTTTTACCAAAGTTATGAGATAGTAGGTACTCAGTTTCTGTGGGTTGGGTTTCAGGACATGCCTCTGGGTTTCAAGCCACTCCCCAAGGTCTCAGCACCACACACACTCCTGCCCCAGGTCCTCCCCTAGAGGAAAGTTACTGTTGCTTGGTTAAACCTATTTTCGGCATCAACACAGGGAAATTGAGACCTTAGGGGGCTGACTTATGCAAATCCAG
>NW_007737177.1:8444-9302 GCF_000696425.1 Galeopterus variegatus
GAATTTGACCAATGAACATGCCCTAAAAGCAGAACAACTGATCATGGGCAAGACTATGTTATGTAATTGGAAACCACACCCCTTAATTAAATATTCATTATATATCATGACTATGTACTAGATAGCAAAATATAAAAGTGGAACCCTGGCAGAAGGCAAGGCTGGTGCTCCTTTCCTGGGACCAACTTGCATTTCCCTGTCTGTGGGGTGTATGCTTTTTTTGTGTATCAAGCTTACTTTCGGCAAGAGGCTGCTCACTCTCTTGAGCCCGACTGCACTCTGTACTGAACTTTAAGTGTGTATTTCTCCCTTTTGCATTACACTCGGTGTAAGTCCTGCTCAGTCTCTGGAGCTAGGCTTCACTTTCTCTGTGAAGTCTGTATTTCTTATTTGTTACATTGAACCTGTTTTCACCTTCTACTGTGACTCTGCTCTTGAATTCCTTCCTGTAGCAGAGTCAAGAACCTGGTAAGAATACAGGGTGGGTTGATGCAGGCTGTTGGGCCTCTCCAGACACTTTCCTCCTGCATCAGTTAGAAAATGCATCTGGGGCCGGCCCGGTGGCGCACTGCTACAGTGTGCTGCTTGAGAGTGCGGCGGCGCTCCCGCCGAGGGTTCAGATCCTACATACAGACCAGCCGCTCACTGGCTGAGCGAGGTGCGGGCGCAACACCGAGGGTNGCGACACTGAGGGTTGCGATCTGTTGCCGGTCACGAAAAAAGACAAAAAAAAAAAAAAAGAAAAAGAAAAGAAAATGCATCTGCTCTTTCTTTTTTGTCTTTTGTCTTTTTCCGTGTCCGGCAACAGATCGCAACCCTCAGTGTTGCCCCCGTACCGGACCGGGGACCGGCAACGGG
>NW_007737177.1:10245-22757 GCF_000696425.1 Galeopterus variegatus
AGCCAGTGAGCGGGAACCGGTTTGTATGTGGGATCCGAACCCTCGGGTGGGAGCACCACCGCGCTTCCCAAGCGGCACACTTATCCAGTGCGCCACCGGGCCGGCCCCATCTGCTCTTTCTGAAATGAAATTATTTCAGCACTAATTTTAGTAAAAATGCATTACTTAAATATGCATGTGTATATGTACTATAATACATATACAAATGTATGTATAATAATATATAATTTTATACACAAATAGATAGTAATTTAAGTTTACAAAACATTTTCCAGCCGTGGTATCTTTTGGTAGTCATAATAACAGGATATTAGGCATGGCAGATATTATTTCAGTTTTGCTGTTGAAAATAATAAAACCTTCTTACACTTAAGTAAGACCTCATTTATAGATTACTGGATGGCTCCTCACACCCCCACTGCTGCACGGCTTCCCTAAGGTCCTTCATGAACATGGTAACTGATTAACCAATCTTGCTTTCAGTTCCATCTTGCAGAACACAAAGATAACTCTTCCCCCACCCCTCACAGAGATATTATGAAGACAAATCAGCCTGAAAATTGAATACACACACTCGTCTGCACACATGTATGTCCTGTTTACAAAAAGGATTGAGATGGTTGATAAACATATTAGGGACAGTAATAATTTCACTGAAAAGGACAACAACAAACAAAGATTCAAAAATTAAAACAACAGAATCCCTACTATTTCCTTATTACATTCTGCACGTTCAAACTCTGGCATACTACCAAAATAGGAATTTTCTTCTCATCAGTGACACTTCAAACTCTCATTCAAAAAATATGCACTGATAAAAATGTGAAATAAAAAGGTTAAAAGAAATAAAAGGAAACTGAAAACGAAATGGAGTTAACGTGCGTGGGAAGATAAAGAGGAACAGTTCTGCAGGTGAAGACAGCACAAACGCAGGGACCCAAGTTTCTAAAGTCCAGCTCAGAAAACACCTGTAAATGCTACTGAAAGCTCGAATTTTCCTGAATCTCAGTTTTATCTGCGACATAAAAAAAAAAAAAAAAAAAAAAATCGGTCATGTTCAATGGGTTGTCATTCCGAATGTGGACAGCTTGTTAAATTACTTCTGTAAGTAAATTACCCAGCGAAATCCTTTAAATAGTAAGCCTTGGTGAGAACTACTGCAATGTGAAACGCACCGCAGAAATGAAGTGCAGCGTAACCGCTGCCTGATGGGGCGGTGGAGTGAATGACGGCGACACACCGCCCGTTCCACCCCTGACTCGGCCACGATGAGTGACTGTGGCGACTTGAATCTTGCAGAGTACAGACTTTTTTTAAAAACATGTACGTAGAACCCCTTCTGGCAGATGCTACCTCTCCAAGCAACATCTGACGAGAGTCTCGAACAAGGCGGAAACGAATTCGGCTCTTCGGCTGTCTGCTGTGGAGCAAACCCCGTCTCCTCTGATCACTCGCAGCCGCCGCCCCCCGGGGACGGCGACTTCCCTGCAGCGCATCGGACCCTGCTCACCTGAAAGCACAGCTCACCTTCCGTAGTTACCTTATTTTCTTTCTTTTTTGTGGTAAGAGCATCTAAAATCTACTCTCTGCAGCTTTCTTAAAGGCTTCCAGACAGACGTGGCTGCTTCAAAGGTTCTTCAGGGAAAACGCAGGCCACCAACATTGGGGCTCACCTCCTCATTTAGTTTCTAGAGACGTCTTGGTTCAAGTTTCTACAAGGAAACTCTTTTTCCCTCCCTCCCTTCCACCCCTCCTTCCTTTTCTTTCTTTCAAAAGTAAAAAATAGAGGGTCGCCTGAGAGATGACATTGTCCCTGCTGCTCACGATAGGATCATTGCTGCTCTCTGAAGCTGAAGTTAGGGTGCGAATGCCTCCTACTTGTAGTAAACAGGAAGCTTGTTTTAATTAGTGCACAGAATTTTAATCAACAAAGAGAAAAAGTATCCCCCCAAACAACACACAGGCTATAGGTCTCTTTGGGTTCCCCAGATCAGATTTTCTAAGTTCTGTGATTTGTGGCCAATCAAGTCGTTTCCTCATCCTAATGCTCGGGTTTAGCCTGGGTCCTTCCTGCCTGCTGTTCACAGGACCCCCACCCATTCCCTTGCTGGCAGAGGGGTCCTAACCTGGCTGCACAATAGGATCCTGTGCATAGAATCTTTAATAAATTGCCCAATGCTGGGGCCCCATGAGTGGGCCTCTGACTCGAGGGATCTGGGCTCAGGCCTCAGCATACTTTAGCGTTTCCCGCAGAGGTTGCAAGGAGCAGCTAGGGTCAAAAACCACAGGCCAGTTCTTGCCTTTTATTTCTCTTCTTGCCCCAAATTTGAGCTCCTTATGCACCGCTCGACCTGTGAGGACAAGTTACAGAGAGATTTTAAACTAGAAACTTAAGTGGGATGTTAAACTTTTGAACTAAGGGACACTTCAGGATTGGCCTCAACTCACACTATGACCACCATGGTTGTCTGCCCAGGATGTGGGACTTGGGTCATGCTGACCTCAGGTGGATTGTTGGGCCTGGCCTGATGGCCATTCTTCCCAACAAACCTAGAGGCCTGGCGAGCTCCCAGGCATGTGGGGCAGAGTTGGAGGGCCACTGGAGGCCAAGACACACTCGGTCCTTGACCTGCCCAGCCCATCCTGCAAGCACTGCCACATTCCCCACCTGACTTCTGATTTTAAAGCATCACATGTGATTTCCCCATCCTCAACATCCCCACAACCTTTCCCTTACCCCTGTCAGGAGGGGAGATGTAGAGAAGGGAGAGAAAGTTGATGAAAGACCATTGTTTCAGCAGCTACCCCCTCCTTCCTTACTGATCCCGCAGGCTGCTAAACTGACCTGTTTTGGGGGGTTTGCACGTGTGTGTGCATGGTCTCCTTCCAGTGCTCATGCTCCCATTCTGAGAGTGCCTGCTGTCTTCGATATGAAGTGTGCCTAGATCTCCTGGGTCAGCATCTTGGATTCCCCCTGCCCCTGGTGCCCTAACTTGATCACAGAGAACAGGTCCGCACCTTGGGCTGCTTCGGATGGACACCTGTGTGATGAGGTGCTGGGGGGTTGGGGGGTGGGTCTCTCCAGTCAGCTCCGTCCTCCCCACCCATCGGCTCCCCCACCTTAGGCACGTCACTTTCCTTATGCCTCAGTTATTCCTGTGTGAGTGGATATAATAAAAGTTGCTGTGAGAATAGACTAGAGTAACGTGTGTACAGTGTTTAGCAGAGCACTTGGCATGCGGTAAGCACTAAACAAATGTCGTAAGCCACAGAGAGACCTGTTAACTCTTTCATATGAATTTACTCTATCAGCTCACCAGAAAGTAGGACTAGCTTCTGTGTGGCCCATTGTACTTCCTGCCTCTTTCTCCAGCCCACTGGTCGTTCTGCAGGATTTTAAATGCTCTGTGCAAAGGGAAGATTCAGTAATACCCCAAGGAGAAATGACTCCAGTTTAGTCCAAGTCCACTGTAATGCAAATCCCTAGTGGTAGGCAAGACCCACCCAAAGCCTTGCCTCAGGGGAGGGAGCTGCTCACGGGCATGCCCCTGCCCCTGTTGTGGATGTCACCAGCACCTTCACTTTCTGCTTGCTCAGGTGGGCAAGGTACTCTGTTTCCCTCGCTCATTTCTTGCAATGCAGTGAATGGGGCTGAGAGAGCACAGCCTCCCACTCCAACCACGTCCTCCCTCCCAGGAGGAGCAGAGCTAGCAGGTGGCCAGGCCGGCAGCAGGATGTGTGGGCCGCAAGGACACTGCACCTGCACACGGTCCACTGGCCCAGGGCTCGCTCACTCTGCAGTTAGCAGGAATCTCACGACGACTTCCAGAGGTGGGACTAAGGCCAGAACTTGGGCAATGCTATGGAAATAGATGGAAGTCAGTCAGGGGGATTTTATTCCATAATCTGAATGGTTGTCTTGATCAGAGAAATGAAGGCCAAGCCCGGCACCCCCGAGGGCTCCCCCGGCTTTGTTTTCATGGCAGTGGAGTGGGCTGCTTGGTGACTTCCTGGGCTGCTTAGGACTCTCCTGGGTTTCCACTATGATGCACAGGAATTTAATGATCAGGTAGGAGAAAAAGGTCCACTCTGATGATGCTCATATGATTGAGGTCCCCAAACGAACTTAGTCTCTGAAAAATAACCAGTTGATCCCTCTTCTCTATTCAGAGGTGATTTTACAAGAAACTTCTAGACATCTAAATTATCACTTGTTTACAAGTCCCCATTTCAGTGATCAGCAGGGAGCTAATGTTTTACAGACCATATGTTTAAATGCACACCTCCCTCATTGTTTATGAAAAAGCAGAGCCTGAGACTTCCAAGCGGCTGTTCTCTTCCAGGGGGCCAGGCTGGTGGGACATGGGGGCAGGGAAGGTTGACGCTCCCTCCTTCAGGAATCTCTGAGCTCATGAACCGTCCAGTGTGTGGGTGGTAGATGGATCAGCTGACGGGGAAGTGCGAGCGTGAAGGCGGCCACCCAAGACTTCAGGTCACCACTGACCGCTGAGGGAGCTCAGATCTCAGCACAGGGAGGGCACCTGCTGGCCCTGCCAAAACAAACCAGCCCCCGCGAGGGGCACATTGCAGAGGAAGGCAGGCTGGAGGCGCAGGGCACTCCCAGCTTCACTTGAACAGTCTCAAATAACCAGTTTACAATGATGTGATGTTCTTGGGCGTCAGGGGTAGCAAAAGGGCTGGGGCTGGACTCCAGATCTGGTGAGCATTAATATGCATCAAGGCAGAGTTCTAGAAAGAAGTGGCTGCGTTTCTGGCCAGCCCTTGCTCTGGTGGTCCTCTGCTGACAGGATTCAAACTGCTATTTGTTGTCTTTAGGCCTGAGAATCCATCTGGTTTTGATTCAGGTGGCCTCAGGCTTGCCTCAGAGGTGAAAAGGGTGCACACTCAAATTGAATTTCTCACAAAGTTCAACCCAGAAGGATCCCGGTCCTCTCACACAAAGCCCATTCTGCTCGGGCAGCCCCCGGCCCTGGGAGCCTGGCAGAAATCAGTTTCACCTGTTTGGCTCAGTGTGCTCAGTGTTAACCTAATGAAAGCCACGGGTGCAATCAGATCGTTTCTGCACGTGTTCGGGGGCGGTGCGGACCTCTCGCTGACCTCCTCTGTTGCTCTTCTTCCTGGTGGGGACAGTGGGTTCTAGCAGGGCCCATATGGCTCCTTGGACCAGGCTCAGACTGGATAGTTCTGAATATGTAACACAGTCCTATGTCCCAAATGAATAGGATCAGGGGACAAGGAAGTTTTGTATCTAATAGGGAAGGGTGGGGGAGGATGCCTGGTGTGAGCCATTCAAATTAAAATTTCCCTGGAGGCTTCAGATGAAAAATGTTTACACTTTTGCTCCTTTTTTTCCAAGGTCAAGCCTTGAAAACAGCTCTCATGTCATCAGGCTGGGCAAGGGAGCAGCAAGTCAGGGGTCTCTCGGGAGGATACATGGCCAAGCAGAAACACCTGCTTATTAAGAATATTCCCCAATGAACAAGAAATATGTAAATATTTGATATAAAAAAGAGAAGAAGAATATTCCTATATTTAGATGCTAGTGAGCATCTTGGGAACTGTGATTTGTCATCATGATTACTTTTTCTTACTGAAAACTACGAGTGGAATGAGCAAGCAGAGGTTGAATCCACTAAAACAGTGATGGGGAAACTAGGCTGGAGGGCCCAACCCAGCCACAGCTGGGTTTTATGAATAAAGTTTTATTGGAACACACTCAACGCCATTTGTTTGTATATTTTCTATAGCTGTTTTTTCAATGGCAGCATTTAGTAGTTGTGACACAGAGACTGCAAAGCTGAAAATGTTTACTATCTGGTCCTTTACAGCAAATTTTGCGGGCGCTGCTCTGAAATGTCATGATTCTGCTTTCCTGCAGTTGGAGGATGATGTTAGCCTTCTTGTGTAAAGAATAATCAAAATTCACAACTTTTCAGAGAGCAAGAAGCAGACAGCACACAAAGAGAGGAGAGGTTGAGAGCTGGAGAGAGAGGCCCTCAGTGAACCGGTTGATAAGATGTCTCTAGAGTCATTTCATGAATTATTCTTGCATGCAAATGAAAATGAAGCCTGGTTTCCTAATCAGAAAAATAGCAATTCCACACTGGAATTGCTAAAGCCAACCACACTGGATAACATCGAGAAAGTGCTCGAAACTAGGTAAAAATCATGGAATTGCTCCATTTTCAAACACACGCAGGACTGGGGTTTTTTGTTTTTTGTTTTTCCCCAGCTTCATCTGTCAGCATCTCGGGAGGGTGATGATGCTCGTGTCACTAAGAGTCTTTAAAGGTTTGCATGTGAAAAAGCAGCTTGAAATGATACTATCTCCGCAGGAAAAACAGATCTGTGCCAGGGTCAGCCCTCTGAAGTTCTGATTTCAAGAGGAAAGTGGAAGGAAGTGTGGAAGGGAGAGACGGCGTCTGACTCTGGATGAATGCTGAATTCTTCTGTGACTTGGCTCGCCTTTTCCTTCAGCAGACGGAATCCAGCAAGAATCTGGGTTCACTCTGTGACAAACGGACCACACAAAACAAAGAAGGGCAGTGCTGGGAGCTAACACTGTTGCTCTTGATAAGCTCTCCAGGGTATGATTTCAAGGAGCAAGTTAATGGCCTCACTACAAAAGAGTCCCAGGGGTGTGTAAAGCTTGACCCCAAAACTTGAACTCTACCTGAACTGATTTTTTCTTTTTCCTTTTCTGAGGTTTGAAAACATTTAATCCAGTCCCCTCCCAGGACATTTGATTTCTGTGCACTCCTGCACTTCTGGGCTCCATCTGGGGGAAAAAGTGCCAAAACCACCATTGGAAAGGCTGCCCCGGAGGGATTTTCAATTCGACTGGAAGCAGCAGGTAACGGAAATCTTGTGAGACAGCTTGTTCTCAGGAGGTTTTCCTGTCCACTTTTGCTGACCAAAGCATTCCCCAGTTTGGATGAACCTTGGGTTAGCAAGTGCACTTTGAGACACAGTTTCTTGGTTCTAATTGCAATTAAAGTGCTGGAAGCCCCCCCTCTACTCTTGCATTTTTCCATCCCTGGTTTTGTCTTGTAGCAGAAGTGCTTCCTGGACTCTCTAAAGCTTTTAGTTTTTCTTCCAGGAACTCTGGAATATGTTGGAATATCGAAATAACTTTCGATTCAGTCAATGAGCATCTATCGAGCGTAAACAACATCCCTATCATATGCTTGGAACTGGGGGTGGAGCCCGATATGCCTGAATTCAAGAGACTCAGCCCAGCAGAAAAGGAAGACACACTTTAATATGAAGTTATAAATAACATTAGCACCTTAAATTAAGTACAGAGGGAGCAGGTAGTGGAGATGCATAAGGCATTAATAACTGTTTATTTTTTAAATAATGGATTACAAAGGTCTTTCCCCAAAATGCCAGTTGTTTGGGGGAGTAATGTGTTTTGTTTTGTTTAAATGATCTAAATAGATAGACCAGGGAGTGGTAGGAAGGTCCCAATGCTGAGCTCATTTAATGGATTGGTGGTGCCTCTCTGGAGCCCTGTGTTGAGAAAGATTCTGAGATTGTATTAGGTGTCAAAAGGAAATGGTGTTTTGATTGATTGGTTGCCATTGATTCCTTGTGTGGAGGCAGGAACAGCACAATGCCACAAACATGCCAGTCCTGAAGTAGATACAGCCCAAGTATGAATCAGTGCAAAGTTAAAACAGTTTGAAACACAGACTTCTTTGCCGCAGCTGTGAACTACAGCAGAGTCCCCTGCAACAGGGATCCTTCTTGCAGTGATTTGTGTGCACTGTGGATCAAACGTTAGTTCCTGAAATAGAAAAAAAACTTAGAGGAAAGTCAGAGACAATAATATATTAGAATATCAATGTCCATCCCCCGCCACCTGCAATTTTATAAAGGGTCTCTACTGCGTTTAAGTACTCTTTCCAGATGAACAACAAAAATAAACCCTTCCCGTAATTTTGTTAGAAGACTTTGACAACGAACTGTGTCTTGTCAGTGTCTATAGAGGTTACACTCAAACTTCAGATTTACCAAACAAGTAGTGGGGATTTCTAAGTAGAGACCATTGTATCCCCCTAGAGATGTGGTATATGTGTGCTTGTCCAGAAATGGAATTTTCAATTAATTTTGGAAGATTGAAGGCCCAGCCAGGGCCATCCTGACAGCTGTTCACCAGGCAGCTTCTGGTGCTGATGTACAAGAGCATATTTATCATCACGAAGGCTCCGGAGGGAAAGCAAGATACCATAACTAGAGTGCTATAAAACTGTCTGGGTATTTTGGGTATTAGTCTTATTAAGTTAAAGTTCTATTAAAGTGAAACATGTTACTATTTAGATTTCTGTCTGCTTGGCAGCATTTGCTTCATAAATCTTGCAGGAGAAAATTGGCCCACTGGAATTAGATGTTGGATATAGCATTTCTTCAACATCAAGAAAATGGCCACACATTTTTTTAATTGTTTCCCTTGCAAATAATTTTTAAACAGCCTTACAAAAATGTTTTCCTTGCCTCACTCCCTAGTGAGTTAAAAATGCACACCCACGGCTGCCAGTTGGCATAATCTCCTGTGATTCCAGCAGACAGCAATGGGAATGTATGAAGTGATTGTTTGGGCAGAGAGGGGGACTGCTTTTCCTTGCAGTAGGCAAAATGATCCTTTTTATTTTTAACCAATTCCTTAAAAGCAAAAGCACTTCCCACCCACAAGTGTTGCCTAATTGGGGGACATGGAAAATGGATGAAGAAATAAGCCTCAAACAAAGTGTTTGCTGCTCCCACCATAGCACTAATTAATTAGTGTTGTCAGTAAACTGAAAGTGTACATGGGATTACACTTTCCAGAGCCTTTGCCTGGGCCTAACACAGCTGGGGGGCGAGTTGCTCCAGGCTTCGACAGCGGTGGGGGCAGCCTTGAGCTCCTGCTGCACACCCCTTCCGTGCAAAGGATGATGGACTTCAGTGCTGGTTTGTGGTTCTAAAATGAGAGGCTTTTCTACTCCAATTACTTTGTGGTGGATCAAGCATTACAAGATAAGCCTCAAACAGGCGTGTAGCCTTGCCAGAAAAGAAAGCGTGTGTTTGACTTTCCAGCTACCATGGTCATGTGTTGACACCTTGAACTGCACAGGTTGTGCCACGTTGGGGACTTGATCAAGGCACAAAGTGTAAAGAAGGCAGAAATTTGGTTCTGAGACATTCCCAACTCTCTGCAGCCTTCCTCCCCCTTTAAGTGCCGGTCCTCTGCTTTTCCACCCAGCAAGAGCCATCGTTTCCACGCTCCTCTGCCCCTCCCTCAAACCGTTCTGTGTCCCAGTCCACGGGGGTGTAGCCACACAGCAAAAGGTCACTAGATGGGGAGTTCCGTTATTCATTGATTTATTCAACAAGGATGTTGGGCTCTGTGTTGGGCATTGGGAATGCTATGATAAGCACAGCAGACACGGCCCTCCTCCCAGGCTGTTCAGTTGGAGAGAGAGACGTTAGTCAAATAATCACAAGAATGGATTTATAATAAAACTACAGTAAGTATTGTACTATGAAGTAGATTTGTCATCAAAGCATGTAATGGGGGTGTGTTTGACATTGTCTGGGTGAAGGAAATGGGTAGAGGATTTTGATGATATTGAGCCAAGGTTGAGCAGAGCATAGGAAGATGAGCTGAGGAAGAGAACACTTCCACATCAGTAGCTTTGCTGGGTCAGAGGAGTTTCCAGGACGTGGAGCTTTCCATGCTAAAACTGGAACAGCCCCAGGAAAACCTACACATAAGGGTACAGAGTGTGCAAAAACCTCATTGCAGACAGGAGCATGGAGCATTTAGGGAATGGAAAGAAGTCTAGGTTTGCTGGAAAAAGCTGGCTGTACCCCACCCTAGATGAGGTCCAGCAAGAGAGACAGAAAGAGGCCAAACCATTTGGGGCCTTAAAAGTCATGTTAAGGCCTCTATCTTAAGAGCAATGGAAAGCATTTTAAGCACGTAAATCACAGGATCAGATTCACCTTTCAAAAAGTTCACTCTAGCTAGAATAGCGAGGCCATTACCACGACAAATTCAGAACTCCTTTCCTCGAGTAAAGCTAGGTGTGGACCCTTGGCAGAAGTGTGCTGGTAAATGTTTAACAACTGGGGTACTTGGAGGAGAGGGGTGGCAAGGAATCCTGATCGATGGCATTTGCTGATTTCCATGGTGTAAAGCTCCCACCATGGTTAGTTTCAAGCTACCAGCATGACGCCCCTGATTGCAGGGTTGGAAAGAGATGCCACGTTGGGCTCTCAAGTGCCAAGCTTTTTACTCCCTAGGCTTCGGTTCCCTTCTGGAAAAATGAGAGGGACTGTTCAAACAAAATCTTACTCAAATGACCAATGATGAGTTCTGACACAGGAGAGGGTTTGAAGACCTTTCTACTGCATGTCATGAAAATGTGGTTGGCATGGCTAGGGGCTGCCCCGCACTCCCTGGGTCCCAATGGCATGGAAGGAATAGAACGTGATAGAAATGTAAGAACCATATTAGTTGCATAAAAGGCTCTTTACTACAACATTTCCACAGCCTTCAGCAATGCAGGATGTTGATTGGAGAGCTGGACGTGAAGATCAGTGTGATGCACTGAGGCTACTAACGTTTCTGCTAGTTCTCTCACAGACTGAAAATTTCTGAAATTCTAACCAATATGTTAAAAGCAAAACAGTACAAAAACCTGTAAAACTCCAGGCTTAGAATGCTGTGTGTGTCCACATAGCTAGGTTATGTCCCAAGACCTTGCAAAGAAGAGCAGCAGGCATGACTTTTACCCTGAACACCCACAGTTGTAGAAACTCAGGCGCAAGTCAAAGAGATCTGTATTTATTGAGGGCAGGGATCATTTCTCATTGACCATAGTGCCTGAGCACAGAGTCAGGCTGGAAATAGAACTTAAAAGGATAGATAGATATAGACAGATAATTCGTTACCTTTGTAACAAACTTGTAACTTTGTAATCATCTGCAATTAAAACCTGTCTTATTTGCTGACCTTTAATATAAACAAATATTGGCCTTTTCAGAAAAGGGATAGCTTAGTTTTTAAAAATTTAATAAACTTTCTATTATAGAATAGATTAAGATGTACAGAAAAGTTCTGAAGATAGCACAGAGTCCCCATGTGCCCCACACCCAATTTTCTCTATATTAACATCTTACATTAGTCTGGTAGATTTGTCACCATTAATAATCCAATACTGATACATTATTAATGAAGTTCATAGTTTACTCAGATTTGCTCAGTTTTTACCTAATTTTTTTCTCTGTTCCAGGATCTCATCCAGGACGCCACAGTACATGTAGTTGTCATGTCTCCCTTCACTCCCTTTTGACTGTGACAGTTCTCAGACTTTCCTTGTTTCAGATGACCTTGACTGTTTCGAGGAGTACTGGTCAGGTATTTTGTAGAAGGACCCTTGACTGGGATCTGTCTGATATTTTCCTCTTGACTGAACTGGGTAGCCCCAGTGATCTGGGGGAGGAACACCACAGAGGTAAAGTGCTGTTCCCATCACACCTCATCCAGGGTACATATTAGCCACATGACTTATCACCAGGAGGTTGACCTGGATCCCCAGCTACTGCGGTGTTTGTCAGGTTTCTCTACTGCAAAGTTGCTCTATTTTCCCCCCTCTCCCTACTGTACCCTTGGGAAGAAAGTCACTACGTGAAGCCCCTGCTTAAGGAGTGAGCAGCTGTGCTCTCTCTCTGTGACAGTGGCGTATCTACATAAATTATTTGGAATTTCTCACATAGTATGTTTGTCTCTTCTCCCCCAATTATTTATTTATTCAATTACTTATCTACATCGGTATGAAATTATGGATATTTATTTTATGCTTTGGGTTCTAATCCAGTACTACTTCATTTATTTTGTTGTTCAGATTGTTCCGGCTTTGACCACTGGAGCTCTTGCACTTGGCTCCTGAGTCCTTTTGACATATCCCATCATTGGGGGTTTTATTTCTGAGCACTTCCTATTTTTTGGTATTATAGAGGCCCCAGGATCATTTTGTATATTTCCTGTCCCAGTCCTAGAATCAGCCATTTCTCCAAGGATCCCTTGTTCCTTTTATGGGAGGATGGTAGTAGAAACCAAGATCTGGGCACTAGGGGTGCTCATGGCTACTGGGGTGTCCTTGCTTCTAGACCCTCTCAGCTAAAACAGAAAGGAAATATATGTGCGTATACTGACCTGTGTACATACACATATCTGTATTACTATGTAAATGTATATCCATCTGTATGTATATTAAGCAAAACATGGGTTTATGCCAATGTCTCCAACTCGATCTATTACCAAATATATCATTCTAACCTCTTCACCCTGTTTGTCTATACCCTCCCACTCCAATAGTGAAAAACTGAACTCCTGCCATCTGTCATCTATTTTTTTAATTGTTCCATTCCAGAATACATGTGTAGTGGTTTTAGAACTGTTAACCCATCCTTCCATGGAAACAACTTATCAACTAGAGTACAGT
>NW_007737177.1:23606-25696 GCF_000696425.1 Galeopterus variegatus
TACTGTTGTCAGTTAGACCTATTTTTGGAACCCACATGGGGAAAATGAGACCACAGGGGCCCAGCTTACACAATCTGGTGACTGGGCATGCTCAATAGAGAGCACAGAACATTCTGGTGCATACAGCTGGGAATCACCCCCTTAACTGAAAACTGAATCCCAGCTGAAGGCAGGTTGTTGCACTGTTTCCTGGAGGCAATCCACACTTCCCTAGTTGAGGTGTGTATATTTTACTTCGTAGCTAAGCTTACTTTCAGAAGCAGCTGCTTACCCTCTTGAGCCAGCCTGCACTTCGTACTGAACTTTAAGTATGTTTTTCTTGCTTTTGTGTTAGACTCGATGCCTGTACTGAACTTACTTTTGTGTTAAACTTGGTGTGGGCCCTGCTCAGTCCCTGGAGCATGCCACACTCTCTCCATGGAACCGGTATTTCTCACTTATTTTATTAAACTTGTTCTCACTTTCTGCTGTGACTCTTCCCTTGAATTCTTTCCTGTGGTGGAGTCAGGAACCTGGTAAGAGGACTGGGTGGGTTGAAGCCAACTACTGCCCCCCCCCGGACCCTCCCTCTGACATCAAAGCCACTGATCTGTTTATCATCTCTGTAGTTTGGTCTTTTCAATAATGACAGGCAAATGGAATCATACAGTATGTAGCCTTTTAAGGCTAGCTTCTTTCACCTGGAAATATGCACTTAAGGTTCTTCTATGTCTTTTTGTAGTTTGATAACTCATTCTTTTTTTAAATCACTGAGTAGTATTTTGTTGTATGGATACACCACAGTGTGTTTAACCATTCTCCTATGGAAGGATAACTTGGTTTCTTCCAGTTTGGGATAATTATGAATAAAGCTCCTATAATAATTCATGTGCAGGTTTTGGGGTGGGCATAAGTTTTCATATAAGCTGGATAATACGTAGGAGTGCAATTGCCAGATCATATGGTAAGACCGTGAGCTTTGTGCTGTGGATTGAATGTCCCCCCAAACTCATTGAATCTTGACCTTCATTGTGACAGTACTAAAAGGGTGGGAAATACAATTACGGTATTTGAAAGGTAGGTCCTTTAACAGGTAATTAGATTGTGAGAACTGTGCCCTAGTGAATGGAATGATCCATTCATGGAGTAATGGGAGTAGTTATGATGGCTTTATAAGGAGAGCAAGTGAGAAGCTCAGCTCTCTTGCTCAGCCCACTCTAGCCATGTGGCACACTTGAGTTTTTGCAGAAGGCCCTCACCACATGTGTTCCCTGGACTTTGAACTTCCCAGCCTCCAAAACTGTAAGAAATACTGTTTATTTCCTGATAAATTACCCAGTTTTTGGCATTCTGTTATAAGCAACAGAAATGGACTAATACACTTTGTAAGAAACTGCCAAGCTACCTTTCAAAGTAGCTGTAACATTTGCACTCCCACTAGCAATGAATGAGAGTCCCTTTTGCTTTGCAGGCTCACCAACAATTGCTGTTGTGAGTTTTTTTAATTTTAGCTATTTAAATAGATATGAAGTGATATCTAATTGTTGTTTTAATTTGCATTTACCTAATGACAAATAATATGCATCTTTTCATATGCTTATTTCCCATCTGCATATCATCTTTGGTGAAGTATCTGTTCAGATCTTTTGCCCATTTTTAAATTGGATTGTTTGTTTTGTATTGTTGAATTTTAACAGTTCTTTGTATTTTGGATTATCAGTCTATTATCAGATATGTGTTTTACCTATATCTTCTCCCAGCCAGTATCTTGTTTTTTAATCTCTTCAAAATGTCTTTTGCAGAGAAGTTTTTAATTTTAATAGTTTTATAATTTTGCATTTGTTTATTTAGGTCTCTGATTCATTTTGAGTTAATTTTTGTATAAGGGATAAGGTCTGTGTTTAGGTTTTTTTTCTTTTTTGCATATGGACATCCAGTGTTCTAGCATCATTCATTGAACGAACTGTCATCCTACCACTGAATTACCTTTATTCCTTTGTAAAAAATCAACTGTCCATTTCTGGGTTCTCTGTTTTGTCCCTTTGATATGTATGTCTATTCTTTGCCAGTACTATGCTGGTTTTTTTTTTTTTTTTTTTTTTTTCCTTTTT
>NW_007737177.1:26583-27610 GCF_000696425.1 Galeopterus variegatus
GGCGGGAGCTCCACCGCGCTCCCAAGCGGCGCACTGTAGCAGTGCGCCACCGGGCCAGCCCCTACAGCTATTTTTCTGTTATTGATTTCCAATTCATTTCCACTGTGTCTGAGAGCACACTTTATATTATTTATTTTCTATTAAATTTGCTAAAGTGTATTTCATGGCCCAGAGTGTCATCTGTCTTGATGAATGTTCCATGTGAGAAGAATATGTATTTTGCTTTTGCTGGATGGAGTCTTCTATACATGTTAACTAGATCAAGTTGGTTGATAGTGCTGTTCAGATCATCTATATCCTCACTGACCTCCTGCTTAATTGATCAATTACTGATGGGGAACTGTTGAAGTCTTCAGCTATAATAGTGGCTTTGTCTGTTTCTCCTGTAAGTTCTGCCCATTTGGCTCACGTATTTTTGATGATGTTTTGTTAGGCGCATGAACTTTTAGGATTGTTATATCTTCTTGAAGAATTGACCTTTTTATCATTATGTAATGCTCCTCCTTGTCCCTGATAATCTTCCTTGGTCTGATTTGTATAAAATTAATATAGGTATTTGAGCTTTCTTTTGATTAATGTTAGCATGATGTATCTTTCTCCTTCCTTGTACTTTTAACCTATCTGAGTCCTTGTATTTAAAGTGAATTTCTTGTAGACAACATCTATTTGGGTCTCATTGTTTATCCATTTTGACAATCTCTGTCTTTTAATTATTATATCTAGATGATTCACAATTTAATGTGATTATTGATATATCTGTCATGTTTGTAACTGTTTCAATTTATTACATTTGTACTTTGTACTCCTGTTGACTGTGTTCTCCCCCTTATCCCCATTAAGTGAGACAGGAAAGCTGGAAGAGGTTCAAATGGAGGAATTTCTTTCCTAGAGCTAGGATAAGCCTCTGGCAAAGCTTTTCCTCCGGAGATTAGATCTTTGTTATGGAGAAGACTCTGGGTTTTTGTCACTATGATTGCTCTTCCCCTCCCAGTGCAAGAGCTTTGAAGGGATCTTACTAAGATCTTAA
>NW_007737177.1:28306-55962 GCF_000696425.1 Galeopterus variegatus
ACTATGATTGCTCTTCCCCTCCCAGTGCAAGAGCTTTGAAGGGATCTTACTAAGATCTTAACCATGAGAAACTGATGTATTCCTTGGAAGTAAAAGCCATAAAAGTATGGTGGCCACCCTAAGTCTGGAACCCCCAGAAGTTTCTCACTATTACGCTAGTTAACATTCAGCCTTGACTAAGCCATCAAAATTACTATTTAAGTGAGCCTATCAGTTTATGACTCCAGCAGCTTTTGCTCTAGTGAGTAAATCTTGGCCGTGTCTCTCCAGATGTGCCTGCCTCTCAAGATTTTGGGGTAGTGGTTTTCCCTGCAACCTTAGTTTTCTGGTGAGTCCAAGAAAAGAGGTCGATTTCAGTTTGTTCAGCCTCTTCTTGATGTAATGGTAGAATGATGACTTTCAAGGTTTTTACATGTCAGAACTGAAACTGGAAATCTTGACTTTGTTTTAAACTTTTGATTTGGGGATAACTGTAGACTCACAGGCAGTTGTAAGAAATAACAGGGATCCCATGTACCCTTTACCCAGTATCTCCCATTGGTAGCATCTTGCAGAACTGTATGGAACAATTTTCTGAACAGGATATTGACATTGATACCATCAGATATAGAACATTTCCATCACTGCAAGGATCTCTCATGTTGCCCTTTTATACTTACATTCACTTAACCCCTGGCAACCACTAATCAGTTCTCCATTTCTATACCTTTGTCACTGCAAGAATTTTATATAAATGGATTATACTGCATGTAAATTTGGGGGATTGGATTTTTCACTTACTCTAATTCTCTGGAGATTTATCTACATTGTTGCACATATTGATAGTTGTTTTTTTAATTGCTGAGTAGTATTCAATGATATGGATATACCACAGTTTGTTTAAACATTCACCCATGTAAGGACATCTGGGTTGTTTATAGTTTGAGGTTATTATGAATAAAGCTGTATGAACATACATGTGCAGGTTTTTATGTGAACATAAGTTTTTATTTCTCTGAGATACTCAGAACTGCACTTGCTAGGTTGTAAAATAGTTGCATATTTATTTTTTTAACAAATTTCCACTGTTTTCCAACATGTCTGCACCATTTCACATTACCACCAGCGATGTATGAATGATCTGGTTTCTCTGCTTTCTCATCAGAATTTGGTGGTGTCACTATTTTTAATGTTAGCCATGCTGATAGATGTGTGGTGATATCTCATTGTGGTTTTAATTTACATTTCCCTAGTGGCTAATAATATCAAAACCTTTTCATGAGCTTATTTGCGATCCATATATCCTCTTCTGTGAAATGTCTGCTCATGACTTTTGCCCATTTTCTAATTGGATTGTTTATTTTTTTACTGTTGAGTTTTGGGAGTTCTTTATAGATATGAGTCACAAGTCTTTGGCAGATATGTGGTTTTTAAAATACTTTCTCCTAGTCTTTAGCTTGTCTTTTCATTCTCTTAAGAGGGGTTTCACATAGCAAAAGTTTTTAGTTTTGATGAAGTCCAAGTTATCACTTTTTTATTTGTGAAACATGCTTTTGGTGTCCAAGTCTAAGAAGTCTTTGCCTACCCCTAGTTCCCGAAGATTTTCTCCTATTTTTTTTTTCTAAAAGTTTTATAGCTTTACATTTAAGACTACGATCCATTTTGACTATTTTTTAAAAAATTTATTGAAACGTAATTGATCATATATATCTGTGGGGTACATCACTGAATATCCATACCTGTGTGCAATGTGTGATGCTCAAATCCGGATAATTAGCATATTCAGCATTACAGAAGGTGATTATTTTTTGTGGCCCTTTACCAACTTCTCACTAACCTCTCTCCTCCTCTCCCTTTCCCACCTCTGGTGGCCTCAGTTCTGTTCCCTCCTTTTGAAATCCATTTTGATTAATTTTTGTATAAACTATGAGGGTTAGGTCAAGGTTCATTTTTTTTTTTTTTTTTTTTTTTTCTATGGATATCCACTTATTCCAGCATTATTTGTTGAAAAGGCTGTTCTTCTTTCATTGAATTGTTTTTGCACCTTTGTCAAAAATCAATCGGGCATATTTGTGTGCATCAATTTCTGTGTTCTGTATTGTGTTCCATTGATCTATGTGCTTATCCCTTCCTCTATACCACACAGTCTTGATTACTGTAGCTACTTAATGAATCTTGAAATTGAGTAGACTGATTTATACCACTTAATTTTTATTTTTTAAATTGTTTTTATTTATTTTAGTTTTTTGCCTTTTTACATAAAATTAGGATAAACTTATCTGTATCTAAAAGAAATCTTGTTAGGATTTTGGTAGTAATTACATTAAACCTGTGTATTAGTTTCCTGTTGCTGCTGTAACAAGTTATCATAAATTTAGTGGCTCAAAACATGAATTTATTCTCTTACTGTCCTGGAGGACAGAAGTCTAAAATCGGTCTCACTGGGCTGAAGTCAGGGTATGAAAAGGCTGGTTTCTTCTGGAGGCTGTGAGGGGAGAGTCTCTTTTCTTGCCTCTTTCAGCTTCTAGTAGTTGTCTGCATTCCTTGGCTTATGACTCCTTCCTCCATCTTCAAAGTGCACCACTCCAGCCTCTTGCTTCCATTGTCATATCTCCTACTTCCCTTCTGTGTCAAACGTCCCTCTGGCTCCCTTTCGTAAGGACACTTGTGATTTAGGACCACAAAATAATCCAAAATAATCTCTCAGTCACAAAATCCTTAGCTTAATGACATATGCAAAGTTTTTTTGCTATGTAAGATAATAACATTCACAGATTCCAAGGAATATGTGATCTGGATATCTTTAGGGACTTTATTCAGTCTACCACAACCTGTACATCAATTTGGAGAGAACTGACACCTTAACTATGTTAGATCTTCCAATCCATGAACATAGTATGTATCTCCATTCATTTAGATTTTCCTTGATTTCTTTCATTATTATTTTGTAGTTTTTAGCATGCAAGTCCTGCACATTTTTCTTTTTATATTTCCAGTAAAGTATTTATAACTTTTTTTTAGTGTATGTTGGTATTATGTCCTATGACCTTGCTGAACTTCCTTATTAGTTTATTAGTATTATTGATTTAGGAGTTTTTCTAGAGTCCTTGGGGTTTTCTACATAGACCATTATATCATCTACAGACAGGAACAGTTTTATTTCTTCCTCTCTGATCTCTATGCCTTTTATTTTATTTTATTGCTTTATTACACTGGATAGAACTTTCAGCACTGTGTTAAGTGAAAGTTGAGAGAGGACATTTTTGCCTTATTCCTGACCTTGGGAGGAAAGCATTCAGTGATTCACCATTAAGTATATGGTTAGCTGTAGGGTTTTTGTAGATGCTCTTTATGAAGTTTAGAAGTTCTCTATTTATATTTTTGTGAGAGCTATTTTTTTTTATCATGAATGGGTTTTGAATTTTTTCAAAAAACTTTTTCTTCAGCAATTTATTTAATTTTGTGATTTTTTTATGTTAATATGGTGAATAACATTTGATTTATTTTAGAATGTTTAACCAAGCTGCATCACTGAAATAAACCTTGCTTGATCATAGCGCATGTTTTGGTGATATATACATTTTTTAATATTTGCTAATATTTCATAAAGAACTTTTGCATCTATATTGGTCTATATTTTTCTCTTTCTTTCTTTCTTTCTTTCTTTCTTTCTTTCTTTCTTTCTTTCTCTTTCTTTCATACTGTCTTTTTCTGATTTTGGTATCTGAGTAATATTAGCTTCATAAAATGAGTTGAGAATTGTTCCCTCTTCTATTTTCTGAAAGAGATTACACAGAATTATGTTAATTCTTTAAACATTTGGTAGAATTCTCTAATGAAATCATCTGGGACTTGAGATTTCATCTTTGGGGTTTTAAATATGATAAGTTCAATTTTAGTATCACCTCACTGTCTTTTTGAGATCTGTAGGGTCTCTAGTGATAATCTATGTTATTTCTGGTACTGGTACTTTGTGTTTTCTCTCTTTTTTCTTTGTCAGTCTTCCACAGGATTGTTAATTTTAATCATATTTTCAAAGAACCAGTTTTTTGTTTCATTGTTTTTCTCTATTTTTTTGTTTTCAGTTTATTGATTGATGCCTTTATCTTTATTATTTATTTTTCCTGTTTTGCATTTATTTTGTTTTGTATTTATTTTGCTCTTATTTTTCTAAAATCTTGAGGTGGGAGTTTATACTATTAATTTGAGACTTTTTCTCTTTTCTAATTTAAGCACTTAGTGATTTTAATCTCCTTGTCAGCACTATTTTAGCTGTATCCCATAAATTTTGTTATGTTTCCATTTTTATCCAATTCAATATATTTTTTAGTTTCTCTTGAAATTTCCTCTTTTATCCATGGACTATTTAGAAGTGTGTTGTTAGTTTCCAGGTGTTTGGAGATTTTCCTGTTATCGTTCTTCTACTGATTTATAATTTGATTCCATTTTGGTGAGAAATACACTCTGTATGATTTAAAGTATTTTAAAATTTTTGAGGTTTGTTTCATGGCCCAGGTTGTAGTCTACCTAGTATATTTCAGTGGGTTCTTGAGGAAAGGGTGTATTCTATTATTTGAGGAAGAGTGTTCTATAAATGTCAGTTAGATCATGTTGGTTGATGATGTTACTCAGGTTTTCTCTGTCCTTTACAGTTTTCTCTCCAGTTATTCTAGCAATGGTTGAAGCATTGTTGAAGTCTTCATCTGTAATTGTGGATTTTTCTATTTATCCTTCTCATTTTATTTGTTTCCCATGTTTTGCAGCTCTGTTGTCTGGTGCATACATTGGGATTACTATGTCTTCTTGGTGGATTGACCTTTTTATCATTATGTTGTCCCGACCCGCGGGATATTCAACGCAGACCCTGGAGGGGGGAGTGGGAATTGGATGGGACAAGAGACGCGAGAGATGGGAGACAAGACAGTATTCTGATCAAGTCTCGTTTATTGATTCTTAGGTTACATCTTATATAGGAAAAAGCAAGCATATTGTAAGGAGTTAGGAATGCAGGAATACGATAAGATCTTGAGAAGAAACAAAGTCAGAAAATCTCTGATGCAAAGAAGCCCCCAATCTTTACAAGAAAGCAGAAACTAGAAAGGAGATAAGAGGTCACTCCTGAGTAGACTTGCATAGCCAGGAGCACAGCGTCCCAGGCACAAACAGATTATGAGGCAGACATCACGTAAGCATGGCCATTTGGTGCAAGCAGGTTGTCACACAGGCACGGTCACACAAGGAGGGGTGTGGGGCTACAGGCTCCCAACACTTGAACATTCTGTAATCTCTTTTTTGAGAGATGGCCTTTAAGAATTCAGGAAAAAATAAATATTTGATTACATGCTATTTTATAATTTCTTTATCTTACTGTTTATTTCTTCTGTTTTACTTAAATTAGGAGATAACTCCTCTGAGTAAACTGCATTTTCCCAGTTCTGACATCTATCTTCCTTGGAATGGATATTACAACCTCAAACACATTCTTTTAACTACCTCTGATGGTAGTAAATTATCATCTTTATTGTCATGAGAAGTTATTTGATGTCATGTCTGGTGAAGAAGGTGACTTTAAAAGAATCGTACTTACTGTAGAGTATTCTTATATGTAATGTCTGTCTCTGATCATTTTCTTTGCTTTGAAGTCTACTTTACCTGATATTAATATAGCTACTACTGATTCTCATGGATTAATATTTGCATGATATATTTTTCCATCTGCCTCTATTTTTATATTTGAAGTGAGTGTCTTTTAGACAGCATGTATTGTCATTTATAAAATTCAGTCTGTCAATCCGTTTCTTTTAATTGATGTATTTAGACTATTTACATTCAGTGTAATTTTTGATATGCTGGGGTTTAAGGCTACCATTTTATTTTTTGTTTTCTGTTTGTTCTGTTTTTTATTTCTTTGTTTTATTTTTCCTGCTTTCCTGTGGGTTACTTAAACATTCTTTACATTTTGATTAGTCTATAATGTTTTTTAGTGTATCTCTTTGTATAGGTTTTTAATGGTTACTCTAGGCATTAAATTATATATACATAACATTACAGTCTACTTAAGTGAAGTGTAAAAACCTGACTTTTCTTTGTGTCCCTTTATCCTTCCCCATTTATGATATAATTGTCTTAAATATTTCTTCTAAATTCATTTCAAACCATATCAGTTATCAAGTATAATTTAGAAAACTCAAGGGAAGAAAAGTGTATTGTATTCACTTATATTTTACTCTTTCAATTGTTTTTTCTTCCTTCCTGATAGTTTGATATTCCTTATTTTTTAATTTTTATTATTTCCTTAGTGATAGAGAACCATCCTTTAGCCATTCTGTCAGAGTATATCTGCTGGTGGCAAATTATCTTCATTTTCCTTCATCTGCAAATATCTTAATTTTCCCTTCATACCTGAAGAGCACTTTCACCAGGTATAGGATTATGTGCTGACAGTTCTTTTATTTTGGCACTTGAAAAATGTTGTGCCACTTCCTTCTGGCTTCCATGGTTTCTGATGAGAAATTTGATGACATTTGAATGGTTTTCTGTCTTACTGCTTTTAAGACTTTTTTCTTTGTCTTTGGTTTTTAGAAGTTTCACATAATATGTCTTGGTGTGGATTTCTTTGGGTTGATTCAGTTTGAGATTTGCCCATCTTTGTGAATCTGTAGGTTTACATCTTTTGCCAAATTTAAGAAGTTTTTAGCCATTAATTATTCAAGTGCTTTTTCAGCACTGTTTTCTTTGTCCTCTCCTTCTGGGACTCTGATGACCCTGATGTTAGATTTTTTTTTTTTTTTTTTAGCCTATTTTCTTTCTGTTGTTTAGATTGGGAAATTTCTCCTGTTCTATCTTCAACTTTACTGATTTTTTCCTTTGTCCCCTTTATTCTGCTGTTGAGCCATCCACTGAGTTTTAAAATTTTGGTTATTGTATTATTTCAGTTCTAAAATTTCTATTTGACTCTTCTCTATACCTTCTTCTTTGCTTAGACTTTCTTTTCTGACACAATTTTTTTCATTTGTTTCAGGAGTGTTTGTAATTATTGTTGAAGCATTTTTGTCATGGCTGCTTTAAAATCTTTGTCAGGTCATTCTAACATCTCTGTAATCTCAGTGTGAGCATCTGTGGAGGTTAATTCTAGGTGTCAACTTGGTTAGATGAAGGAATGCTGAGAAACCTGGTAAAGCTATCTTTTTAGGTGTGTCTGAGAGGGTGTTTCCAGCAGAGATTAGTACAAGAGTCTGAATGGACTGGGTGGGAAAGACCCACTCTCAATGTGGGTGGGAACCATCCAATCTGCTGGGGGTCCAGAGAGAACAGAAGACAGAGGAAAGAGGTGAAGCCCTCTCTCGATCTGCTAGAGCTGGGATACCCTCTTTTCTCCTGTCTGTGGACATCAGCGCTTGAGACTCTTCAGCTTTTGAGTTCCAGGACTTACACCAACATCACCACTAGCTCCCCTGGTATTGAGGCCTTCGGACTTGGACTGAGCCATGCTTCCAGCATCCAGTTTATAGATGGCCTATCGTGGGACTTTTCTTCATAGATGTGTGAGCTAATTCCCCTCATAAATCCCTCTCATATAACTATAACATATCCTGTTGATTCTGTCTCTCTGGAGAACCCAGACTAATACAGAATCTAATAATTGTCTTTTTTCACTCAAATTGTAATTTTCCTTGTTCTTAGTGGATGAGTTATGTTTTTTATGAAGGCTAGACATTTTGAGCATTATGTTGTGAGACTCTGGATCATATTTAACCCTTCTGTTTTAGCTGGCTTTCTATGACACTGCTCCAACAGGGGACAGGAAAGAGCTACCACCTTATTGCTGATTGGCGGGGGTAGAAGTCCAAGTTTCCACGTGATGTTCACTGGCACTGTGGGAAGCTGGGGGCAGAGGATCAGGAGTCTCATTGCCCTCCAGCAAGAAGAATAAAGTCTGAGCTCCTCACTCAGTCTTCTCTGACACTACCCCAGTGGGGGATTGGGACTCACTACAGCTTCATGGGAGTGAAAGTCTGGGTTTGCCACTTGGCCTTGGTCAGTGTGGGTAGGAGCAAAGTTTTTTCTGTGGTGTTTTGCTGGAATAAAGTGGTTATTGTCTAAAAGTGTCTGTCTGGCTAACCTGCCATTTTCCTGGTTCTTTGGCTAGAGAGAGCAGGCTTTGGTTGGGATGCTTTTTTTTTTTTTCCGCCTGTGCCTGCTGATGTTTCTGAGTTGCTGGCTTCTGTAGCTCCAAGACTGGAATATATGAGACAAAAAGAAAACCTAGGGAACTCATCACTGTGCTGTTCCTTGGGTTTTGATGTCCTCGACTGGTCTGCCTTCTTTTCTCCATCTTTCAGAGTCTTCTCATTCACTATATATATAATGCCCAGGGTATTTAGTCATGATCAGGGTATTTAGTTGTACATTACTCCATCTTCCTGGAAGCAGAGTCCTATTGAGTCATTTTTGCCCTACTGTTTATTTTCTGAGTATAAAAGATATACATGTTCATCAAAGAAAAATTTTAAATTTAAAAAATTATCTGTGATTTCTGATATGTCCACTACTAATATTTTTTTATTTCCAGTTTTTTAAAGTTCACATATAAATTATAGATTTTTTTCTAAAAATAAGGACTTTTGTAAGTTTACTTTAATATATTGTATTTAATGTGTAACATAATATGCATATTTTTCTCACAGATATTTTCTGTAAACATAGCTTCTTATAGCTGCATAATGTTACTGGTATGGCTGATTTAACTACTATCCTATCCTAATTTGGACACTAAATTGTTTCTAATTCTCTGCTTCTCTAAATAATGTTATAATAAATATAGCTATATCTTTTGTACTTCAGATTATTTCCCCAGAATAGTTTCTTAGAAGGTAAAAATATATGTGCCATTTTAAAATTTCTTTATACACATGGCCCACTGATCTCTAGAAAGGTCCAGCCCACGTACAGTCCACCAGAGTTCAAGGGCCGTTGCCACCATTGCCTGCTTGAATGTGATCACGTTTAAGATCTGCCACAGGTAAGGATGTCCCAAGGAGACTAAAGGCCCACTTTGATTATATGTATATAATAATCCCATTGGAGAGCTTGGTCGAACATTATAGGCCACCTAATCTGATACTTGGATTGTGTAGACGAGAAGAGAAGTGACAAGAGGTACACGTGAATGACACCTAGAGCCACAGCTGCAGCCTTGAAGAGAGCAGGCACTGAGCAGCCTTGGAACTCTGCCTGAAACCCTGCTTCACAGAGTTCAGAAAATACAGCATCTGCTGTTTGTCAACAGCCTGGCAGGGAGGAGTCACAGCACCGTGAGAAAGGAGAGGGGCACTGCGTCTGTGCCACCAAGAAATCTGAAGTTCTATTTCATAAAGCAACTCCCACCTCTGACAAATTGTTAACTTCACTTCCTAATTCTGAGAAGAATTTGAAAAGGGGTTGGGGGTAGATAAGGAATTCCAGAGACTTGGGCTGAAGTTCTCTCTTCTACTCCTGCTAGGACAAGTACAAATCTTTTCAGAGCTTCAAAGTTTTACCTTTACAAGGACAGGGCTGTGCGGGATGACTTTAGGGCTGCTTCCAGCTTCAGAGTTTCATTGTCCTGTGTGGTTAGATGAACCTGCAGCCAGGGCAGCTACATGTGGCTCCGAGAGGCCACGGGGCCTCACCCACAGAGGCCACACTCACCCTCTCCTCCAACCCAAGTCACCAAATCAAACCCATTGCCAAGAGACAAAATGACAACAAATTTAGTTACAGATCTAATTGGCTTTTATTCAGAATTCACAAATCAGGGCAGCATCCCTTGAATAAAGTAGAATGAGGGCTCCCACTGGGCCGTGGCAGACCAGTGGGTTTTGTAAGGTGCAGCATCGAAACAGAACAACAGGAACAGAGCTAATTGGTTAACATCAGGTTACTTCAGGTTACTTTTTCTTTCTTTTTTTTTTTTTTTTTTTGTCTTTTTGTCTTTTTCCGTGTCCAGCAACGGATCGCAACCCTCAGTGTCGCCCCTGTACCGGGCCGGGGACCGGCAACGGGACCGCAACCCTCGGCGCCACCCCCGCGCCTCGCTCAGCCAGTGAGCGGGAACCGGTCTGTATGTGGGATCCGAACCCTCGGGCGTGAGCGCCGCCGCGCTTCCCAAGCGGCGCACCATCCAGTGCGCCACCGGGCCGGCCCGTCAGGTTGCTTTTTCTAATAAGAGTTAAAGCTGAGGGGACTTCCTTATTATGCTGACTTGGTTAGACTGTAATCTCCTGTTTTCAGGAAAAACTGGTCTGTTTGGGGATCTACCCGCTTCCTTAAAGCTTCAGTTTGATTAAGTGGCATTTAGCATGAGTGACTCCATTTTGGTTTGGCCTGTTGGCGCCCAGCGTAGGAGCTCAGTCCAAAACAGTCCTCCCATAATTTTTGTTTAATAACGTGTTTCTCTAATCTACTTTCCGAGGCAGAATCCCAGCCTTCGCTGGGCTGGAGAGGATGGTGGCAACCTTGGAACACAGGAAGTATATTCATGGGGTCACAGGACTGAAAGGCTTTGTGGGGTCCTGCCAGCCTCTGCGGGCTGGGGGCTGAATGGATGAAGTGTTTGTGATGGGGCCCACGTTTCCGCCAGTGTGTTCACAGCTCCCACCGCCCCAGGGCTTGGGTCCCGGCCTCTGGCCAGCGCCGGCCTGTGCAGTAACACATTGCAGCCGTGTTTTCAGAGTGAGTTCAGTGGTACTGACAGGATCCACATTTCCAGCCAGCAGCCAGCCACACACACAAAATTATCTGTGAATGGAAACTGTCACCGTATATTTCTGCTCAGATTTTGGCAGCCAACCTTGCTGGGATAGTGCATCATTCCAGACCTCACTAGAGTCAGAGCCCCCTCTGTGCAGATAGCAGGGTTTGGACAGATCATCCGTAATGAGCCACGGCACCAGGGGAGTCTGAGCTGCCTAGGAGAGACGTTCTGGCAAGGCATCAGCAGCACTTTCCCAGGGTGGGCAGTTTTACCAAGCTTGTGATGGAGGGTTGTGTAGGCAGTGCCAGAGTGTGTGGGGATTGGGAGGGCCCAGATGGCAGCCACATTTAACAGAAAATAAAAAAGAAGGGGGTGTGGAAATGGTAGTGTGGAACTTCTTGGAAACAGAGAGAAAATAGCAAGTCTTCATCCTCGGCCCTGACCTCTTACTGTAGCCCAGGCCGCTGCCTGGACTGTTCCACTTGGCTTTCTGATGTCACCTCAGATTCAAATTATCCAAAACTGAGGTCATCCTCCCCCTCACTGGCTCCTCTTCCCAGTTCTGTTGGCAAAACCACACGTCCAGACACTCAGAGCAGGACCTTTGGGAAACATTTGATTTTCCCTTCTTCGTATCAAATCTGTCCCCAGCCCTGCTGATGATCTCGGTCTCTGGATGTCTCTCTTTCTGACCTTTCTGAGTCACAATTTTGAAGTCAGTGCTTACAAAAGTGAGTAAAATTAAAGTTACCATAAAAGAAAAGAACTAAACCAAAACTGGAATAAACAAGGGATTTCTCATGGCTTCATGCCGCAGACACCAGCCCAGTCCAGCCCAGGGTGGCACCTGCACTGCTCGGCTCCAGGGCCTCCTGAGCCTCTGCCAAGACAAAGCCACGGCCAACATCGCCTCTCTGGCCTGGAGCCTGCTGGTGTCCGTCCAGTCCCTGTGTGTGTCTGCCTTCTGCGTCCAAGCCCCTGATCCGTCCTTTCCTGGCATTTGGTATCCTCTTCATCATGCACTTACTCTGTCCTCTTGCCACCTCCTGAAATGTCTTTGTCCCTCTGAACTCTGCTTATCTTCCAAAGCCCAGCTCAGCTGTGCAGCCGCCGACTCACGTGGGCCCTCCTGAATTGTACCTGCTCCGAGTTCTGTTACACCAACTGCAAGGACATGGCTTGGTTATAAGTTTAAGCCCCAGAACCAGATGTCACCTGTAAGTGGTGGCTGTGTGATTTGGGTCAAGTCACTTAACATTTTAGAGACTTCATTGTCGTATCTGTGAGATGGGACTGATCATAGTTCCTAACTTATAAGGACATAGAGAGAATTAAGTAGGATACCACACACACTGTGCTCAGCACAGTGCCTGGCAATTAATTAATAACCACTCAACACATTTCTGCTGTTGTTGCTGTACTTGTTCTTATTCTCCTTTATCATATTTTTCCTGCTTGTTTCAATGTGGCCATCTTGTCTACCTCATTCAATTGTAAGTTCTTGAACGGCAAAGACAATGCCATCTTTCTACTGCGTTCTATCCCAGAAGCACCTCCCCCCACCAGACACATGCACACGCTGCACACTGCTAGACAAATACCTGGAGCTGAGTAAACAGTCATGGGGTGGTGAACTTCTGGTGTGTCTGGGTTTGGGGAGGAGGGAGGAATGGGGCCTTCATAATCGGTAATGATGAGATGTGGGCCCTGAGAAAAAGAGCAAGGGCCACCAATCAGGGGGGTCATGAGGGAGCCTTACTAGGAGGCACAGCCATTTAATCAAATGTCACCTCCAGGAAGGACAGGATAATGTGATTTGACTTCAGGGACAGAACAGCCTCATAGGGAAAGCACAGCTCCTGGATGCAGGATTTCAGACTCCGCGTGAGAAGAAACTAGAAGAAAGGAGAGTGGCAGAGAAGATCCCAAACCGAAGCGCTTGGCATCAGACATTTGATGACTTGTGTGAACGAGGCACAAAATTCATAGAGACTCCCTCTATTTCTGAGTTATAATTCCAGAACCATTGCTCATCAGACAAAACTGAACTAAAGATAGAGTTGAAGGAGAAACCAGTAACAGGGAATTAAGGATACAAAAAAAGAACCAAAATACTCTAAGATTATTTTAGTTAAACTAAAAGACAAGCAAAACCAGCCCTCAAATCCCTACCTGGTTTCCCAGTCTGGGGCTCACTGAGAGTTCCGGCTTGTCCCATTGTTTTGATCAAGCCCTAAGGCTCTGATACTATCTCTTCCGATTCATTCATCTCTTCCTTATTTATTTTCCTATCTCTAAAGTGCACCATTGTCAGAATCTGGGCATGGCTACAAATATTGCCCCACGATGATCTGCACTAAATCCCGGCGTCTCCCTCTCTCCTACTCTCCAACCCGAGCACAATGAACAAACCTGAGACCCAGTTGGCACTCCACAGCTCCTGTGGAGTGGGGTGAAAAACAATTACAAAGGCACATTTGGGGTAGAGAGAGCAATGGCTTCAGCTTCCGCCAGACAAGGAGAAAAGGATGCTTTAGTGGCAGTCCCTCTAGTAAAATGCAGAACAAAACACAACAGCAACAACAAAACAAAACCAATCAAGAATGGTGGAAAAATTAGTCACTCAATGTCGTAGAGGTTTGACTTTTCACTCAACTCAGTGTTTTGGTCTCAGTATCAAATGGGAGATCAAGGTTGGTGGGAGGTGGAAACGGGAAGGCTTGCATCCTGGCCTGTGCTATTGGTACAAGTTTCTTGTCAGACTGAGCCCACAAACAGAGAAGGAAGTATAAATGATTGTCCCTCTGGGTCACACATGCCTTTAATGATGTCAGCTTTCGGAACCATGTTTGCTGCTGTTGGGAAGATATAGGAAAATGGTCAGGATCCCTCAGATGTTCAGAATCTTTCCAAGCATTTGCTGTGAATAGGTTGTGTGTGAGCGCAGTTAGTGCACCTGCACAGCACCGTGGTTCTGCTGGCAACTCCCTCGGGTGGACGCTGCTCCTCACAGCCATGCTTTCCAACCTACGGCTTCCAAGGACCTGTCTGCAGGTTACCTAGCTCATAGATCTGCGTGTAAGGGGGTTGGTGACCTGGTGTGGCGTGTAAGGGGTCTGGTGACCCAGCTTGGTGTGTGAGGGGTCTGGTGACCCAGCCTGGCGTGTGAGGGGTCTGGTTACCCAGCCTGGCATGTGAAGGATTTGTGACCCAGTCTGGACAATGGGCTTGAGGGGTCTGTGAGCTCCAGATCCAGCCCTAGCTCAACAACCAGCATAGTCGAGCAGCTTTACAGTTGGTGTCACAAATGGGATAAGTAGCTTGACAATTGGCCCAGTCAGGGCAGGATTACCAGCAGGTAAAAGATCATGACAATTGGTGTTGTGAGCAGGATTCTGACAGTAGCCCTAGCATGACAATTGACCCAGTCATAGAGTGCCACAATTGGCGTCGTCTGCAACAGGATTCTGAGCAGTTACAGGAGCCGAAAGCCCTTGGAAGAAGGAGGAAATGTGGCTACTTTTGGACATGTTGTGCCCTATGGCCACTTTCCTGTTGACTGGGATGTGGTTGCTGCACACTGTACTGCAAGGCAGCATAGACCAGGTACTACAACACAAAACCCCTTGGGAGGGGAAGGAAATGTGGCTGTCCTGGAGCATGTGGTGCCTGGTGGCCACTTTTCTGCTGACCAGAGCCTGGCTACTGCTAACTATGCTGCAAACTGGTCGAGATTTGTGGCAGAAAGCAGAGTTGTTGGTAGCAAGGATGATTATCCTGGAGGATGCAGCGACTGGCCACTCCTGCCTCTCACACCAGGGAAGACGACAAACCCAGTGGTGAGTTGGGGGAAACCGTGTGTTTCCAGGCACAACCTCTTGTGCATGAGAAATTGAGACAGTAAAGCAGCAGAAACAGGGAGAGTCCCTGGCTACTGCAACTACGAGACCTAGGGGTGGATGGTGTAACATGCTTTAGAGATGATACAGTAAATGCATGTTGCATTTGTCTGAAGGCAGAAGGCTTAGAGGGTGCCACTTAAACCCGATGGCCAGCCAGGTGCCATATAAACCTGAGAAAAGAGTGCCACATGCAGATGGGCAGATGACCCGAGGGTGGGTGACCCTGCAGAATATCAAGTATGTTTTCACCTGGTGAAAAGGTGGAAAAGTTAGCTTCTGTTACTACGCACTTGTCTTGGTGGCAGCAGTTACAGGAGAGCCGCAGATATGCCCTAGGGCAGGGCAGCCACTCCTTGATGGACTGGGAAAATGCAGCTGTTTGATGTGTAGCTGAATGCTGCAAAAAACTGCCTGAGATAGAGTGAGTAGTCAGTGATTGAAGTGATTCAAAAGCAAGAATTTAAAAGGGAAACAGAGCATAAAGATTTATAAAATTTGCAGCCTGGTCATGAGGTAGAGAAGCAGAGAAAAGTGGACAGCAGGAGAAAAACTGCAAGGGTGAAGCAGACAAACTGTTTGCTAAAGACATTATCTTGGTGGTGAGGCAGCCAGATGCTAAAAACTAGGACAATGGGGAAAATGCCTAAAGGCATTTGAGAAGTCTGGAAGGGTGCCCCACTCATCACAGGCCATGAAGGCATTTGAGAAGTTTGGGAGAGCACCCCTCCCATCCTAGGAGAACTGAGTTTGTCCCGGAGGACAGACCTGAGGTGTCATTGCCCTCGGCAAACTGTTGCCCGCATCCCAGCTGCTCTGGCTGGAGCAATCCTGCCTCAGCACCTCCAGGGGGAAAAAAGCCGAAAACCTTGGTGGCATTCACGTTGTGTGAAGTTTGCAGGCCAGCAGTGTGTGAGAGCAGTGGAGGCGTGGCAGCCTCCACCTAGATTTCGGAAGATGTATGGAAAAGCCTGGGGACTCAGGCAGAGACCTGCTGCAGGGGTGGAGCTACTGCGGAGGTCATCTACAGAGCAATGTGGAGCAGAAAAGTAGGGTCAGAGCCCCCACAGAGAACCCCCACTGAGGAAATGTTTAGTGGAGCCAGGATGGTAGGACTGCCACCAGGAGCCCAGAACTGTGGGGCTGATGGCAATGTGCAGCACCGGCCTGGAAAAGCTGCAGGGACCAGGGCAGCTCAATGGGCTGCACTTGGCGGAGCTGTAGGAGTGAGGTTGCCAAATGCTTTACGGGTCCAGGTGCCCCAGTGTGCTTAACGTTTGCCCTGTTTGGGTTTTGGATTTGTTTGGGGACTGTTTTTCCTTTCTATTTCTCCCTTCTGAAATGGGATTGTGTACCCAGTGTCTGTTCCACTGTGTCTTGGAAGTAGATAAAGTTGTTTTTGACTCTTTACAGGTTCATGGCTGGAAGGACTTTTGCTTTTGATCTCAGAGGAGACTTTGGACTTTGGACTTTTGAATTGGTGTTGCAACAAGCTAAAGACTTTTGGGACTGGGATGGAATGTGTAATGTGTGAGTGTAAGGGTCATTTATCCTCGCTAAGGGAACGTCATGGAAGATTCTGAATGTGTAGATTATACGGTGAGGGACTCTGAAGGGTGGATTGTTGGGAAAATATAGGAAAATGGTCAGGGCCCCTCAGATGTTCAGAATCTTGCCGAGCATTTGCTGTGAATAGGTTGTGTGTGGGCAGAGTTAGTGTGCATGCGCAGCACTGCAGCGTTGCTGGCAACTATGTCGGTCAGACGCTGCTCCACCAGCCATGCTTTCCAACCTATGGCTTCCAAGGACCTGTTTGCTGGTTACCTAGCTCACAGACCTGTGTGTAAGGGGTCTGGCGACCCAGCCTGGTGTGTGAGGGGTCTGGCGACCCAGCCTGGCGTGTGAAGGGCTTGTGACCGAGTCTGGACAATGGGCTTGAGGGGTCTGTGAGCTCCAGACCCAGCCCTAGCTCAACAACTGGCATAGTCGAGTAGCTTTACAATTGGCGACTTCGGCAGGATTCCGACAAGAGCCCCTGCTCTACAGCTGCCACTATCAGGAGGGCTCAGCACGGGCAGGGCTGATGCCTCATCCCGTGGTGCAGTCATGAGAATGGGAGAAACATGCTGTGGCCTGCACTGGAGACACTGGTGGCATTGCTGGGGCTGCGTGTGATCCCTGCCTAAACCCCAGTGGCAAGAGTTTCAAAGTTTTACTATTGGGTACAGCTGCAAAACTTAGATAGGCTTGAGACCTAGGCACACAATGGGCTTAAAATAAAACAGTCATTCCCTTGTGCCAGAGAACTAAGCCCAGAAATTAATTAGCAAAGTCTTGGTTATCAGCAGGACTGTGATCTGCTCTTTACCTAACTTTAATTCTGGGCTAGCTTCTGGCCACTCTGTCTTTCAGCCAGAGAGCACAGAGGGAACAAAGCCCAATTTGTCTAAGCAAAATACAATTGAGATGGTAAATCTGTAAGAGACAAAAATTAAAATAACTTAAAACAAAAATCTATCCATCCTGCACACACAATGCCTCGTAGAGGCAAATATCAGTGCCTTTTAGAAGAGCTGCTCCACTCTCGTGTGTTGAGACCTGAATGCACCGTGTTTCAGAACTGTGGTCTTCAGGTCATTGCTGGTGACTACGAGGTTGTGCTTTCCCTGGCTCTGGGAGAGCCTGGGCGTGGCAGCTGGCAGACTTCTGTGGCCACCACCCAGCTGCATGCTGCCAGTGCTGGAGCCAGCACGGCTGTCTGGAAGGAGCAAAGTTGTGCTCCAGCTGACCGCCAGCTGAGCTTGGCCTGTGGGGGACCCGGTGTTTCCTGCCAGAGTCCAGCCCCAAAGTGAATGGAAACGGTGGGGGGGGTGGACAAGTTCTGATGCTCCTTTCGATTCTGCTGAGATGAGAGGAAGTTGCCAGTCACTCTACCTCCAACCCAGTACATTCTTCATCCTGAGATCGTGGAAAGATCAGGTTCATAATAATTAAATGTCCATTAATAAAAGCCAATGGGATATAACATATGACACCTAACAGAATTTAAAATATAATACATATAATTATTACACAGCAGTATGTGATATTACACAGCTTCTACTACCGCTACTTACATCAATTTTCACAAATGCAGTAAAATACATAATGTAATATATGTATAATATACATATGATATACATGTATATATAATATATTATGATATATCATATATAGTAAATATATTATATATCATGATATAATTTATAATCATTTATAATAATTACATTATATGTAATTATGTTAATTATGTATTCTATAGTATATATGTATATTATAACATGTAATATATATTATTTGCATCATGTTATATAATTGCATATAATTATGTATTATATATAATTTCATATATAATTATGTAATTATATATAATACATAACTATAATATATATGATATATTACACAATGATAATTATTATTTATTGTATAATTATATGTTTATGTGTTCTGTATAATGATCTGTGTATTACATGTATGTTATAATGTACAACAATGTATGATACATATTACTCGCATTACATTACCTTACTCAATATGTTAAGCCACTGCACTTGTGGGGACTGATAGAAGCAGCAGCAGCAGCAGCAGACGTTGTGTCAACCTGTCCAGAAGTGGCTGTCAGTGCTGCTGGCTGACGGAGCTTAGCTCTTAGCCCTCTGCAATACTGCTCTTAGCTAGAGACAGCTACCTCATTCAAGGTCCCTGCCCTCTTACTGGGGACAACCTGTGTCCAAATAACCGGTTGGTGTGGGGTTTTCAGCCTTGGTCCCCTTCCTCAGTTTGAAGCAGCTCTACAGGACACCCCAGCTCCGCAGCACCCCTAGGGTGGGCTTAGATCTCTGTCCTCTGTTGGGTCTGTTCCTCCTGAGGGTGCTCCCTAGTGAGTTCCTGCATGCCACCTGCCTTGGAGGCCTCCTCGCGGGGACCTTCATCTGTAGCTGTGGCCCCAGGAGTCATCCAAGGCAGCAGATGCTGCAAGGACTCCAGAGCTGCGTCCACAGCTGCAGGTCACAAGAGTCCTGGCATTCCCTGCAGGTGGCCTCTGGAAGAGGGTGGCAGTGATGACAGGGATGTCATAGTGATAGAAAAAGTGGCACTAAAGGGTTCAGTGTGTCAAGTGTTTGAGATACATGGAGGAACTGGAAATGATAAGGACAGTGGAATGGAAAGGCTATTTCCAGAAGCTGCAGATTCTTCAGAAAACAAAGGAAAGACTGAAAGAGATTGCTCAACAGAGAAAGGCTGGGTGTGAGAGCTGGAGGCCTCCCTGGCAAAATGTAGAGAGACTCTCACACCCTGCAGCTGAAGGGCAGAAGAGGTGAGCACCAGGCGAACGCCTGGTTCAGGGCTGAACATAAGAATGACCAGAGAAAGTTGAGTTCTCAGACTAAGCATGTGTGCTGAGCCAGGGTCAGGGACCTGCTCGGGAAATGGAACTCTAAGTCATAGTGGGGACATTTGGGTGGATGCACTTGGAAATCTTAAATCCCTGGATGCCTTTGAACCCTCTGGGCTGCAGAAGCAACCCTCTTCTCCCTGTCCAAGGCTAGGGCACCATCTCCTTGTGATGACAACGCAGAGGTCTCTCCCCTGTAAGACCACACATGCTCACTCTGGATCTGTCCTCCCTGCTCTTCTGGCCACCCCAGACCCCCAACTAGAGGTAAGTCACAGCAGAACCTGGCTGGAGGTGTGCTGGGCCTGTGAGAGCAGGTAAGAAACTCCTCCTTAGGGTCGCTGCCACCCAGCCATCGTGGTGGCAGGAATTGGGAGGACATGTGGGACCAGACGCTGAGGGAACCAGAGCTGGAGTCAGATAAGGAGGACTTTGGGGACAGGAGGATCCCTCTAGGATGCAAGATCTGGAACCCTGTCAGGAGCCCAGGGATAGTGCTGACACGCTACCCGAAGCTGGAGAGAACAATGGCCCACACCAAGGAAAGCAGAAAGGCCCATGTTGCTACAGCATGTGGTGGAGGAACAAACCCAGAAGGCTCAGAAAATGGGGCCTGCTGGAGCAGCTTGATTAGGCAAGACCAGAAATCCCACCAGATAACCATGTTCTGCAGGAGGGATTGAGGGGTCTTTGCCTACTTCAGCACTGAGGAACCTGCCCACAACCCTGAGGAGCTCGGTGGCAGCCTTCTTCCTCAGGCCGGGCAGACCCTGGGACAAGTGGTCACAGAACCGGCTCCCTGATGACAGTGGGATGAGGCCCTGCAAACAGAGGCCAGGTGAGAGCATTGCACATCAGTTATCCTGAGGAGTGGCGAGATTAGGGAGGCAGCCAGAAGGCCTGCCCTGCAGACAGCTGTGGTGGTGACAACGTCCTGAGGCAAGAAAAACGGGCAGGCAACAAGAGAGTGGTCACTTCATCTGTAAACCAGTAGACGTCAAGGATGGGTGAGCAGGAGGCTCAGGACAGCGGTTTCCATAAAAGGTCGAGATCCCCTTGCCCAGTTTCCAGACCTGAGCATATTGACAGAAGAAGGGCCAGGCCACCCGGATGAGACCTCACACACACCATGACTGCACATGTTCCTCATCCTTCTCCAAAAGGGTGCAAGGCTGTTTACTCAGTTCACTGACCACTGGGGAAACAGGAAGGAATGCCCAAATATTTTGAGGATGGTTGGACACAGATCCAAGTTGATATTAATACCCAGTGATCCCAAATATCATGATGCTCACCACCCTCAATAGAATGGGACTGGCTCATACAATGGTGGAGTCTTGCAAGTCTGTAATCTGCAGGGCAAGCTGGCAGTTTGCAATCTTGAGACTGAATTTCTTCTTCTGGAAACCTCAGCCTTTTCTCTTAGGGCCTGCGGCTGATTGGATGAGACCCATCGACATCACGGAAGGTGATCTGCTTTATTCAGAGTCTACTGACTTAGATGTTAGTCACGTCTAAAAAATACCTTCCCACAACATCTGGACTGGTCCTGACCACACAACTGGGCACCACATACTTCTGCATCTCTGGAAAACGCTGGATGTTCTTAATTGCAGTGAATTATTCTTGTTATGGTATCAGCAGTTATTACTGTGAAAATCCTCTTAGATAAGCTTGCGGTTCATACACTTACCCAAGATCACGATTTTCTTTCTCATATGGCCACATCCTGGCAAAGCCAACAGTCACTTCTGGTGAATGATTTGATGAGCACAAAAAAGCTTCCCGCCCTCCCCACACCCGGAATGTTTCTCCTCTTCTCTTCCAGAAACCCTAACCTCCTATACCACTGTCTTTAGGGGGCAAATCATGGGCCACAAAAGTCAGAGCTGGAGGGAATTGCTCTGGGCAAGATGGTAGAGCAGTGGTACTGGCTTTCAGAGCTGATGGTGGTCATTGGGGCTGTTTTCCTCACTTCCAGCACGTGGTGGGTTTGTACTCCACCGTCTCCTAGTTGACTATGGCCACCAGCCTTGTTTGGGCCAATGGATGTGAGTGAACGTGGTGGGTTTTGCTTCTGAGCAGAAGCTGTAAGTGCCAGGTCATGCTTCTTCACCTCCTGTCACGGTCCATGGTGACTGTGGAAGCCTCTGTCTGCCCAGAACCCTGAGGGTCTTTGACCAGCACAGCCTTTACCCCTGTAAGAGGCGGAGCATGAGTGAGAAACTGTGCTTGTTACCATGGCATGCCTGGGCCATCCCGGCTACAACAAGCTGTGTGTGACTTTCACAGCATAAACCACCCCATCTTCATTGTAAGCAGTCGAGGCACATGTCCAAGCTACTAGAACCCTCTGGTTCCTCATGTTTCTCAAGGCCCTGAGGCCCACAGATTGATGCTGTGAAATCCTCACCTCCAGTGTGAGTCAGGAGGTAGGGCCTTTGGAAGGTGATTAGGTTATGAGAGTGGATCCCCATGATGAGATTAGAGCCCTTATAAAAGGGACCCCAGAGAGCTCACTAGCTCTCCTTCTGCCATGTGAATATACAAAAAGAAGATGGTCATCTGCAAACCAGGAAGAGGGCCCTCACCAGACACCAGATCTGCCCACACCCTGATCTTGGACTTCCCAGCCTCCAGCACTGTGAAAAATAAATTTCTATTATTTATAATCCACCCAGTCTATGGTACTTTGTTATAGCAGCCCAAACTGACTGAGACATCTATGAACACTGAGGAGGTAAGCTTTCACATTTTGAACATCATATTATGAAAAGAATTATATTATGCATAACTGTGCTAATAAAATGGAAAATTGGAATGCAGTTGAATTAAGAAGAAAGAGATGTAGAAGATTAGAACAGACCAATACTGTGGAAGAAATTGGGAAAAGTCGTTCCCAGAGTCCTACAAAATCAATTGTTTTATGGGCAAGTCCTTTAAACTTTCAAGGAATAATAATAATAAGTAATTTTAAAACAAATAGAAATAAGAAAAGGAAAAAAATCCATAAGCAAACATCAGTTTTGAATATCAATGGATAAACTCACAATTAAATTGGATTTATTCTAAAAATTGAGGCGGATTAATAGTAGTTATCTGTTTGTATCTTTCAATCAAAGAAGATGAACACGGGACGCTCCCACTAATGATCTCGGTAGACAGACAAAAGGCATTTGGAAATCTCAACATTTATTTCCAGCGAAAACTCTCAGGTAACCATGGGTACTTCCTTAATATGATAAAGAATATCTGTTTCAACATCATATTAACTGTGTAAACAAGGGGTATTCTATTAAAGTCAGGAAAAAGCAGCTTGTGATTGCCACACCTGCCTACTGTTGTTGAGAAACAGGAGGGTGTTAAGAGAGGAATAAATACTGCAGAGGTGACAGCACTTCGTTTATCCTTAAGGTAACGAAATTCAGAGTTATGCACAGATACTAAGAAATTAGTTGAGGGCCGGTCCATGGCTCACTCGGGAGAGTGTGGTGCTGATAACACCAAGGCCACGGGTTCGGATCCTATATAGGGATGACCGGTTCGCTCACTGGCTGAGCGTGGTGCTGACAACACCAAGTCAAGGGTTAAGATCCCCTTACCGGTCATCTTTAAAAAAAAAAAAAAAAAAAAGAAATTAGTTGAATGTTGCCTACAATATTCAGACAATTAGCAATTGTAGTGAGGCATCCACCTACAACAGAAAGCTAAAAAAACAAATACACTGGAAATAATTAAACGGCATTGCAAAAATGTTCACAATAGTTTTAAAACGTAAGAAATGTCTATGAATTAAATTTAAGAGGAAATGTAGAAGAGTTACATATTTAGGAAAAAAAACCTTAAAAACTTTATTGAGTGGCTAGAAAAGGAGGTGATTAAATGGAAAGACGGATCCTGCTGCTGGCGGGAAGTTGGACGACCGGGTAAATGACACTTAAGTGCATGAGAAATGTCAGCGCATCTCAGTTACAGCCCAACCCGTGTTTTCAACTTTGCGAAGTGATTGCAAACTTCAGCTGGAGGAGTAACTGGAGGAGAATAATTAAGAAAAATTGAAAATAGTATCTGAAAATGGTGATGAGTTTATTTTTATTGTCACGTATTGATACTAGTGTGCTACATAGTTAGGCTGCAAAAAGAGGCAGACCAGATTTAGGAACAGCATACGAAATTCAGAAACAGGCACAAGTGTATGTAATTATTTAATATATGATAAATGTGGCATTTTACGTGAGCAAGGAAAGAAAAGATTATTAAATGTACCGGGAAAACTACTTACCTATCTGGAAAAAATTAAGTAAGCTTTTTACTTTAATCCAAGTATTAAAATAAATTCCAGATGGATTAAAGAGATAAAATGTTAAATATGAAACCTTACAAGTAGTAGAAGAAATTTAAGTAAATATTTATGTAATTTTGGTGTTTGAAAGGCCCTTTCTAAAAATAACACAAAGGCAGGGACTGTAAATGAAAGTTTCAACAGCTCTGACTATAAATGATAAATTCCGTGAATCTCCTGAGCAAAACAAAATGTCACTTCACAAAAAAGAAAAATATTTGCCATATATATTACAGATATGGGACCAGTGTCCTTTATATATAAAAAGTTTTTGCAAGTCAGTATGTAAAAGACAGATTCTTTGGCCAACGATTCTTCTTCCTGAAATTCATCCTAAGGAAATAAGCCTGGAGGCGGTTGTTATGGAGCCTGTTGGTTGAGGAGCCCACCCTTCTTAGAAGACAGTGAAGGAACCGTACACAAGATGGGGGCCCTGAGGATGGCCCGTGGGGAGGGAGGCTTCTGGGGCAACACCCCACAGTGGCTGAAGGAAGGGGTCTCTAGGGAGCTAAAAGAAGACCTCAGATAAAGAAGGTGTGACAGCAAGAGGGGCGTCGGCAGAGTCTAAGAACAAAGACCCCACTTTGGGGGCCCAATAAAAAATTGCAATGCTCAGCAAGAGTGGCGTGAAAGACCAGCAGTAACCCTCTAGAGGACCCTATGACTGTGGGCAATTGGTGTTAGCATCACCCTTTTCTAAAGCTCAGGAAAATAAAGCTGAGAAAGATTTCATTCTTGAAAGGGAGGAAAGAATTCAAACCACATTCACACTCTTTGCTCTCTTAATCTGAATTCTTTCTTGGATGCCTTAACAAATGTTTCTGCTTCTTTTTCTCATAAGAGAAAGACCGTGGTAACAGAAGGTGTTTCTGTGGGTATTTTTGTGGTAAGCGCTGGTGCCATAACCTGTAAGCCAAGCTTGGTGTAAGGGTGGATTTTTGGAGGGAAGCAGTCTCAGGTCCACTGCCCTTCATGGACTGTTTCCACAGATGTACCCAAGGGGGCTGGAGAATTTGAAAGGGAAGCTCCATGTGCTCAAGGTCAGATTTCACGTCAGTTTTGCAGCTAAATTACAGGTCCTGCCACTTAGCTGTGAACAGAGGTTAGTAATTGGTGGTTTAGACGTCCAAGAAGCTGCTCACATTCCTTAGAAATCCGTTTCCTTGTGTCTGTTTGTTTTTACTGGGTGGTGGAAAGTCAGGAATTGAGAACCTCAAGGGCCTCTGCTCGGACTTTGTGAACAAACTTTTGTCAGGAATGAGTTACCTGATCTGAGCCTGTGTACTGGGATATGGAATGGTTAAATAAAAAAAAAAATCTTCTTGTATAGACTAGTAAAGATCTGTTGCTTTGCCTCCCACAGATTTGTCATCCCTTTTCCCCTGGGTGATGGAGCTGCCAAAGATTACTCAAAGCCCATCTCTTCTGAGCAGTGAGAAGCCCCAAAAAGGGGTTAATCTGGAATCCTCAAGAGCAAGGCATTCCTTCCATTTGGGAAATTAACCCTGAATTCTCTCCCTGCATTTTTTCTCCAGACCAGGAAGTTACAGGAAGAGAACATAGGTGGGGGTTTTGCTAAGTATAGTTTAACAAGTTTAACAATAGAAGCTGGTAACATTCAGTAAGACAGGCAAGGAGACATTCTATAATGCAATTTGCAACAAAAGCTTGATTTTAGCAAACATTCTCTTCTTACAGCAATTTCCCAGTATCTTTACATATCAATCAGTAACCTGTCTGTCTTTGAGCCAGCAACCTTGCTGTGTTACACTTCTTTATCTTACAACAGAGACAATAGCCTGGGGAAAATTTCCTGTCCTTTGCAAGGTCAATATTTGAAGATGCGAGACTTTGGAAAACCAGACCCTGTGAAGTACATTTGCTTTATGCATACTCCACAAAGATCAGAAATGTGGAGGTTACACTTTTCTTCTCTAGGTCTTTGTTTCCTCTCTGACTGTCACCTGACCTGTTGAGGTGCACAGCTCACTGTTAAATTATTGTAAACATGATGTTCTGTCCCCCTCCTTCTCATCCAAGAGTCAGCAAACTTTTTCTGTACAGGGTCAGTAAATATTTTAAGCTCTGTGGAGCCACGTGGTCTCTCACACTCTTCAATTCTGCCATTTGGAGGTGGCCATAGACAATCCACAAGCAGGTGGGTGTGGCTGTGTTCCAGTAAAAGGTTATTCACGAGAACAGGTTGTGGGCTGCATTTGGCCCACAGGCCGGAGTTTGCAGATCCCTGTATTGGTGAAAACATTTGAACTTCATGTCCTGCTTTCTACTTACTCCATCTCCTTTTCTTGCTTCTTCCAAATTTTGTTCAGCATCTATAATGTGACCAGACCTCCAACAACGAATAATGGGAAAATAGGGTTTTGTCCATTTTAGTACATGGTATAACTGAAGGCTATTCCTCTGGGTTCTTATTCCCAAGGTAGGTACTTGTGGTTGTTTCCATGTCTTTTCTGCATTTCTCAGTCTGCTGTGAAATGGCCAGTGCTGCTGAGACAGGCCTCACAACCCATGGTCCTAATTCTGTAAGCCATGGCATCCTATATTGAATTTTCTCTTTGTGGCCATTTATTAAGAGCATTACATCCACTGCTTTTGCTTTTAGCTACTATTTGCATTAAGCACACTTGCACTCGAAGGAAGAGACCACTCTAATGCCTGCGATCCCCAGAGGGCCTCTAACCCTGGGTACTTCTGTACACTGCTGTAGCACGTGCATGATGCTTAACCACTGTGGTACAGTAGCCCCCTCAACCCCTATCTGTGGTTTTGCTTTCCATGGTTTCCATTACCCATGTTCAGCCTCAGTTCAAAAATATTAAATGGAAAATTCCAGAAATAAAAAATGCGTAAGTTTTAAATTGCATGCCGTTCTGATAGCATGATGAGATCTCGTGCCATTATCTGCCTGGGACGTGAGTCACCCCTTTGCCTAGCGTCTCCACATTATATAGGCTACACTCCCCTCAGTCACTTAGTAGCCGTCTTGGTTATCAGATAAAAAATATATATATATATGTGTATAAGGTTTGGTACTATCTGTAGTTTCAAGCACCCACTGGGGATCCTGGAATGGATCGCCCGAGGATGAGGGAGGACTACTATGTTGGGTTGAAAATATCTTGTTTTTTTGAGATCCTACTAAGTGCAGAATCCCCTGTGAGCCATTCGGTCCTTATCATGTCACATAATCATCCCAGCAACTCTGGTATCTCATTTTCCAGAAGAGACAGGCGACTCAGAGAGGTTGACTGCACTGCCCAGTGGTGCAGTCAGGACTGAACTCTACGTTTGTCTGACTCCCAGCCCTATGCCTTTAATCATTATATCATTATTAATTTAGCACTAATTGCTAGGCTCATCCAATAAAGATGAAACAGAGCGTTTCCTATTCCCCAGGTGCCAGGCCAGGTGCTGGGGACGCAGCAGCAAATGAGGGAGCCTAGTCCTGCCCCCTAGGAGCTCTCGGGTACTTACTGATAATCACCCGATAACCGTATGATTACAGCTGTGACGTGTGCTATAAAGGGAAGCCCAGGAGCCATGTGGGCATATGGCAGGGGACCTAAGTGCAACGGTTTACCTCCCACCAGGGTTATCAGTTTTTTCAGGGGCAGGGACTGCGGTTTTGTTATCTGGTACTTTATGTAGCTGTCCCTATTGGGACAAGTCATTCTGACTTCTTTATCTCCTCTACCTGGAGGGTAGTCCTTCCCCCCCCACCACTGGTGTACATGGTTGCATGGTGGCAGAGGCTGGTGTGGCATGTGTGCACCATGGTGATCTATGTAGCAAGTGGAAGTAACGAGACATGCACACAGCAACGTGGATAGACCTTGAAGCAAAAGTAAGAAAAAGATGCAATTTACACCACAATGCCATTTACGCAAGTCAAGGTGCGTACACATACAAAACAACCCAATATATTTCATCAAAAGAATACGTGATTATTGAATTATTTAAGGGCTTATATACAACGCCTTACACTGGGCATGGGGTAGGAGTGGAGGAATAGCTGCGAAATCAGGGATAAAAGGGGAAAAATACAGGAAGAGAAGAGCCTTGTACAGACTGTACTGAGAAATACGACTGGTTGAGGTCTCCACAATAAACAGCAAGAACAAAAAAATCATTCGACAGAGCAAGTAGCCCTCCTGTTGTGCTGGACAGAGGGTGATGATCTTTAAACGCTGGCCCTAAGCTTCAGGCAGAGACATTTCATGATGGGAAACAGGGGCAGGAAAAATA
>NW_007737178.1:0-812 GCF_000696425.1 Galeopterus variegatus
AGACACAGACTGACTGATTGGATTAAGAAGTTAGACCCAACTATATGCTTTCTTCAAGAGACTTTTTCTGTAAAGACACACAGACTAATAGTGAAAGGATGGAAAAAATATACCATGCAAATGGAACCAAAAATGAGCAGGAGTAGCTATTCTTATATTGGATAAAATAGACTTTAAACAAAAACCAATCAAAAGAGACAAAGGAGGCCATTATATAATGATAAAGGGATCTATACAGAAAGAAGACCCAACCATCATAAATATATATGCACCCAACATGGGAGCACCCAGATATATAAAGCAAACATTACCAGACCCAAAGAAAGAGATGTACCCAAATATGATATTAGTTAGAGACCTGAGCACCCCTCTCTCAGCATTAGACAGACCACCTAGGCAACAAATCAAGAGAGAAATACAGGATTTAAACTACGCTTTAGACCAACTGGACCTGGCAGATATCTACAGAAAATTTCATCAAATAATTGCAAAATATACAATCTTCTCATCAGCACATGGAACATTTTCCAAGATAGACCATGCTTTAGGTCACAAATCAGGTCTCAGCAAATATTTAAAAATTGAAATCATTTCAAGTATCTTTTCCTACAAATGATTAAAACAAGTGAAACTCTGGAAACTATATAAACACATGGAAATAAATAACATGCTTCTGAACAACCTATGGTTCCAAGAAGAAATTAAACAGGAAATCAAAATGTTTCTTGAAACTAATGAACATAAAGGCATGTCATACCAAAACCTGTGGGATATTGCAAAAGCAGTACAAAGAGGGAAGTTTATTGCAATAA
>NW_007737178.1:1015-1583 GCF_000696425.1 Galeopterus variegatus
CATACCAAAACCTGTGGGATATTGCAAAAGCAGTACAAAGAGGGAAGTTTATTGCAATAAACACTTACAGCAAGAGAATAGAAAGATTTCAAATAACCTAATGCTACACCTCAAAGAACTAGAAAAACAAGAATAATCCAATCCCAAAATTAGTAAACGGAAACAAATAATTAAGATCAGAGCAGGACTAAATGAAATAGGAACCCAAAAAATGATACAAAAGATCAATGAAACAAAAAGTTGGTTTTTTGAAAAGATAAAAAAATAGACAAACCATCAGCTAGGCTAACTAAAAAAAAGAAGAGAAGACCCAAATAACAAATGTAAGAAATGAAAAAGGAGATGTTATAACTGACACCACAGAAATACAAAGAATCATTAGTGATTATTATACATAACTATATGCCAACAAATTTGAGCACTTAAATGAAATTAACAAATTTCTGGACACATACAATCCACCAAGACTGAGCCAAGAAGAAACAGAAAATCCGAATAGACCAATAACTAGCAACAAGATTGAAGCAGTAATCAGCAGTCTCAAAACAAAGAAAAGCCCAGGACCAAA
>NW_007737178.1:2115-3418 GCF_000696425.1 Galeopterus variegatus
AAGACAAGGATGCCCACTCTCACCACTCCTATTTAACATAATATTGGAAGTACTAGCCAGAACAATCAGGCAAGAGAAAGAAATAAAGGACATCCAGATTGGAAAAGACAACATCAAACTGTCCCTGTTTGCAAATGACATGATCCTATACATAGAAAAACCTAAGGACTCTACCAAAAAACTCTTACAACTGATAAATGGATTCAGTAAACTTGCAGGATACAAAAATCAACACACGAAAATCAGTAGCATTTTTATACTCCAATAACATACTAGCAGAAAAAGAAATCGGGAAAGCATGCCCATTTACAATACTTGCCAAAAAATAAAATACCTAGGAATCAATTTAACAAAGGAGGTAAAAGATCTCTGCAATAAGAGCTGAAGTCACTGCTGAAAGAAATAAAGATGACTCAAAAAGGTAAAAAGACATTCCATGCTCTTGGCTTGGAAGAATCAACATTGTGAAAATGTCCATACTACCCAAAATGATCTATAAATTCAATGTAATCCCCATCAAAACACCAATGATATTCTTCACAGAAATAGAAAAAACAATCCTAACATTCAAATGGAGCAACAAAAGACCCCAAATAACCAAAGCAATTCCGAGCAAAAATAATAAATAAATAAGATAAAATAAAGCCAGAGGCATTACACTACCTGACTTCAGATTACAAACTGCAAAGCTATCTTAACCAAAAGAGCATGATACTGGCATAAAAACAGACATTCAGACCAATGGAACAAAATGAAAAACCCAGAAATCAACACACAAGTTTATAGCCAACTCATCATTCACAAGGGCAACCGGAGCATACTTTGGGGAAAGGACATCACTTCAGTATGTGATGCTCAGAAAACTGGACATCCATATGCAGAAGAATGAAATTAGACCTGAACCTCTCACTATATACCAAAATCAATTCAAAATGGATTAAACTTATATGTAAGACCCAAAACTATAAAATTACTAAAAGCAAACATAGGGGAAACACTTCAGGAAGTAGGACTGGGCAAAGACTTTATGAATAAGACCCCAAAAGCACAGGCAACAAAAGAAAAAAAATTAAAAAATGGGATTATATCAAACTATTGGGCTTCTGCACAGCAAAAGAAAGTTAACAGAACAAAAATACAACCTACAGAATGAGAGAAAATATTCACAAATTATGCATCCGGCAAGGGATTAATACCCAGAATATACAAGAAACTCAGACAATTTAACAGTAAAAATCAAGTTAACCCAATTAAAAAATGGGCAAAGGAGCCGAATAGGCATTTCTCAAAGGAAGATATACAA
>NW_007737178.1:4190-5687 GCF_000696425.1 Galeopterus variegatus
AAAATGGGATTATATCAAACTAATGGGCTTCTGCACAGCAAAAAAAAAGTTAACAGAATAAAAATACAACCTACAGAATGAGAGAAAATATTCACAAATTATGCATCCGGCAAGGGATTAATACCCAGAATATACAAGAAACTCAGACAATTTAACAGTAAAAATCAAGTTAACCCAATTAAAAAATGGGCAAAGGAGCTGAATAGGCATTTCTCAGAGGAAGATATACAAATGGCCAACGGACACATGAGAAAATGCTCAACCTCACTCAGCATCAGACAAATGCAAATCAAAACCATATTGAGATATCATCTCATTCCAGTTAGACTATTATCAAAAAGACTAACAAATGTTTCTGAGAATGTAGAAAAAGGAGAACCTTCTTCTACTGTTGGTTTGACTGTAAATTAGTGCAGTCGTTATAAATAATAGTACGGAGTTTCCTCAAACAACTACAGGTAGAACTACCATATGATTCAGCAATCCCACTGCCAGGCATATACCCAAAGGAATGGAAATCATCACGTCAAATGGATACCTGCTCTCCCATGTTCATAGCAGCTCTATTTACAATAGCTAAGAGGTGGAACCAATCTCAATGTCTATTGACAGAAGACTAGATAGGAAAACATGGTATATTTACACAATAGAATAATTCTCTGCCATAAAAAGGGATGAAATTCTGCAATTTGCAGCAACATGGATGAACTTAGAGAAAACTATATTAAGTGAAATAAGCCAGGCACAGAAAGAGAAATGCCACATGTCTTCATTCATAAGGGACAGCTAAAAAAAGAAAAGAAAAAAGAAAGATACAACAATCACAATAATTCATTGAACTTTCTAAAGGAGAGAATGGAACTGAGGCTACCAGAGGTGGGAAAGGGGGAGAGGAATGGAGGATTAGCAAGAAATCAGAGAAGGGCCCCCCAAAATGATTATATTGTATAGTAATAAACATAGTAATTATCCTGATGTGAAGATCATGTATTGCACACAGGTATTGATATTCAACACTGTACCTCACAGATATGTACAATCAATTATGTTTCAATTTTTTTTAAAAAGAAAGAATTAAAGGAATCTTTTAAATTATTGACTTCCTTGAAAATAAAAATAAATGAAAACAATTCATATTAATAAGTTGTTACTAAATGACTACTAGTGCCAAGTTCTATACTGACACTAAGCATATAAAAATGACTTCAGAACACAATGGGGAGAACAACACAAGAAGCATAAGAATTAAAACACAATATGAAATGTTCTACACTCATGATATACATAAAGCCCCATAGAGACACAGAGGGAATGTACCCTCACCACAGTCTCCATACCTTCGTTTCTAGCTGAAAGAGAGGAGAAACTACTTCCAGAGAAGACCATTTTGAGTTGAATTTTGAGGGACAAATAATAACCCACTAAGCAGAAAACTAAAAAAAAAAAAAAAAAAAAAAAAAAAAAAAAAAAAAAAAAATTTTTTAAAAAAAAAAAAAA
>NW_007737178.1:6640-8540 GCF_000696425.1 Galeopterus variegatus
ACCTATTGATTGGGCACCATTTCCATGCCAGGCATTTTTCCAAGACCAGGGATCAGCAAATATTACACAGGCCAGAGTTTTCCCACAGCCTGTTTTCACATGGCCCACATACTAAGAATAGGTTTTATGTTTCTAAATAGATTAAAACAATCAAAATAAGAATAATATTTCATGATTCCTGATTATATGAAATTCAAATTTTAGTGCCCATAAATAAAGTTTTATTTGAATCCAGTCACATTCATTCATTTGCATATTATCTATGGATGCTTCTGTGATACAATAACAGAATTAAGTGGTTACAACAGAGACAGTATGGCCTTCAAATCCTAAAATATTTACTAAAACAAAAAGTTTGCTGATTCTTGTGCTAGACACTGGGGGAAAAAATAAGGTCTAAACTGAATTAGATGAAATTTAGAGACCAAATGACAAAGAGCCTTACATGTCACTCTATAGATTCCAAATTTCATTTTAAAGGCAATGGCAAGCCTTTGCTGGGTTTTAAGAAGGCCTAGAATGCAATCAGTTTTATATTTGAAAAAAGTCATTCCGGCAGAAATGTATCTAATTGTAATTAATGCCTTTTTCTGGCACAGCAAACAGAACATTGGGATTCAAGGAATATTTGCTCTAAAAAGAACTAATAAGCATTCTTATCAGGCAACCATCATTCTTACTCATTTTCTTTCTCAATAAAATAATAATAATAACAATAATAGCTGGTACTTATTGAGTGTTAGTTACTATGTGTCAAGCACTTGCCAAGTGCTTTAGGAGTATTAACTCATTCAATCCTTTCCTCATTCCAGAGACACAGAGGCAAAGAGAATTAATGAGTATTGGTGATGAGAATGATGTCAAGAAAGACAAATCAATGCTTCTTACACAGTCAAGTATTGATATTTGGAGCCTGTTTCCCAATAGCAAAACTGATGAAATAACAAGGAATTGTTATCTGTGGTAACTAGGTTAGGAGTAGGGGGAAAAAGTCTAGAATAGGGAATGGTGAACAGATATGGTGTGGAGAAGAGGCAGACCGCTCTCCGTGACGTGTAGCATTTGCCTTGATTTATGCTATAAAAGGTGCAGGAAACGTTCCATAACTCTAAATAGTTTGCCTATATTAAATGAATTTGCTTTTGAGTTGAGATATAAATTTAGTCATTATTTATACATCTAGGATATTGGATATGGTGTATTTTATAGGCTTCATCACTTTAATGGAAAATTAAATAAAATCAAACTACATACAAGGAAATAACCATTTTATGGGAGCACTGCTCAAACAGTAGAAGACTTACAAACCAAGACTTATAAACCATGAGTTAGATACCATGATTTTGTAACTAAAAAGGTATTGTGGTATATCTGAAACTTCCTCTAAATTTCCTACAGCAGCAACATATCTTTGAGATTCACAGAGAGGAAGTGACAGCATTTCTTACTTTTGTACTTTTGCAGCTCACCTGAGATGGATAGCTTTATTGCTACATCTACTTCTTACAATCTGAACTTGACCTGCTGCCAAATAGGAGGAAAAAGGAAAGAAGAAAATATAGGGGTAGGGAAAACCACAGGTCTCTCCCCAAAACTTCCCACCTACATTTATCTCTCACTTGATTTTTTTTCTTCACTGCACATAATCATCTTTAGTGCCAGAGGGTAACTAACCTCAGCTACCTTTTTAAAAGGTTTATAGGGCTGGCCCGGTGGCGCACTGCTAAGGAGTTAAATAGACATTTGTTAATGTTGTGAAAAGTCAGAAGTGTTGATAAGTTCGAAAGTGTCTTCTTGTGTCTGATTTAATTAGAAGCTTTCCAACATCAGAAACAGCTGTCTTGGGCCGGCCCGGTGGCGCACTGCTACAGTGCGCCGCTTGGGAGCGCAGCGGCGCTCC